>NW_023046272.1:2500-10000 GCF_011762505.2 Arvicanthis niloticus
CCCCCCCCCCCCCCCCCCCCCCCCCCCCCCCCCCCCCCCCCCCCCCCCCCCCCCCCCCCCCCCCACCCCCCCCCCCCCCCCCCCCCCCCCCCCCCCCCCCCCCCCCCCCCCCCCCCCCCCCCCCCCCCCCCCCCCCCCCCCCCCCCCCCCCCCCCCCCCCCCCCCCCCCCCCCCCCCCCCCCCCCCCCCCCCCCCCCCCCCCCCCCCCCCCCCCCCCCCCCCCCCCCCCCCCCCCCCCCCCCCCCCCACCCCCCCCCCCCCCCCCCCCCCCCCCCCCCCCCCACCCCCCCCCCCCCCCCCCCCCCCCCCCCCCCCCCCCCCCCCCCCCCCCCCCCCCCCCCCCCCCCCCCCCCCCCCCCCCCCCCCCCCCCCCCCCCCCCCCCCCCCCCCCCCCCCCCCCCCCCCCCCCCCCCCCCCCCCCCCCCCCCACCCCCCCCCCCCCCCCCCCCCCCCCCCCCCCCCCCCCCCCCCCCCCCCCCCCCCCCCCCCCCCCCCCCCCCCCCCCCCCCCCCCCCCCCACCCCCCCCCCCCCCCCCCCCCCCCCCCCCCCCCCCCCCCCCCCCCCCCCCCCCCCCCCCCCCCCCCCCCCCCCCCCCCCCCCCCCCACCCCCCCCCCCCCCCCCCCCCCCCACCCCCCCCCACCCCCCCCCCCCCCCCCCCCCCCCCCCCCCCCCCCCCCCCCCCCCCCCCCCCCCCCCCCCCCCCCCCCCCCCCCCCCCCCCCCCACCCCCCCCCCCCACCCCCCCCCCCCCCCCCCCCCCCCCCCCCCCCCCCCCCCCCCCCCCCCCCCCCCCCCCCCCCCCCCCCCCCCCCCCCCCCCCCCCCCACCCCCCCCCCCCCCCCCCCCCCCCCCCCCCCCCCCCCCCCCCCCCCCCCCCCCCCCCCCCCCCCCCCCCCCCCCCCCCCCCCCCCCCCCCCCCCCCCCCCCCCCCCCCCCCCCCCCCCCACCCCCCCCCCCCCCCCCCCCCCCCCCCCCCCCCCCCCCCCCCCCCCCCCCCCCCCCCCCCCCCCCCCCCCCCCCCCCCCCCCCCCCACCCCCCCCCCCCCCCCCCCCCCCCCCCCCCCCCCCCCCCCCCCCCCCCCCCCCCCCCCCCCCCCCCCCCCCCCCCCCCCCCCCCCCCCCCCCCCCCCCCCCCCCCCCCCCCCCCCCCCCCCCCCCCCCCCCCCCCCCCCCCCCCCCCCACCCCCCCCCCCCCCCCCCCCCCCCCCCCCCCCCCCCCCCCCCCCCCCCCCCCCCCCCCCCCCCCCCCCCCCCCCCCCCCCCCCCCCCCCCCCCCCCCCCCCCCCCCCCCCCCCCCCCCCCCCCCCCCCCCCCCCCCCCCCCCCCCCCCCCCCCCCCCCCCCCCCCCCCCCCCCCCCCCCCCCCCCCCCCCCCCCCCCCCCCCCCCCCCCCCCCCCCCCCCCCCCCCCCCCCCCCCCCCCCCCCCCCCCACCCCCCCCCCCCCCCCCCCCCCCCCCCCCCCCCCCCCCCCCCCCCCCCCCCCCCCCCCCCCCCCACCCCCCCCCCCACCCCCCCCCCCCCCCCCCACCCCCCCCCCCCCCCCCCCCCCCCCCCCCCCCCCACCCCCCCCCCCCCCCCCCCCCCCCCCCCCCCCCCCCCCCCCCCCCCCCCACCCCCCCCCCCCCCCCCCCCCCCCCCCCCCCCCCCCCCCCCCCCCCCCCCCCCCCCCCCCCCCCCCCCCCCCCCCCCCCCCCCCCCCCCCCCCCCCCCCCCCCCCCCCCCCCCCCCCCCCCCCCCCCCCCCCCCCCCCCCCCCCCCCCCCCCCCCCCCCCCCCCCCCCCCCCCCCCCCCCCCCCCCCCCCCCCCCCCCCCCCCCCCCCCCCCCCCCCCCCCCCCCCCCCCCCCCCCCCCCCCCCCCCCCCCCCCCCCCCCCCCCCCCCCCCCCCCCCCCCCCCCCCCCCCCCCCCCCCCCCCCCCCCCCCCCCCCCCCCCCCCCCCCCCCCCCCCCCCCCCCCCCCACCCCCCCCCCCCCCCCCCCCCCCCCCCCCCCCCCCCCCCCCCCCCCCCCCCCCCACCCCCCCCCCCCCCCCCCCCCCCCCCCCCCCCCCCCCCCCCCCCCCCCCCCCCCCCACCCCCCCCCCCCCCCCCCCCCCCCCCCCCCCCCCCCCCCCCCCCCCCCCCCCCCCCCCCCCCCCCCCCCCCCCCCCCCCCCCCCCCCCCCCCCCCCCCCCCCCCCCCCCCCCCCCCCCCCCCCCCCCCCCCCCCCCCCACCCCCCCCCCCCCCCCCCCCCCCCCCCCCCCCCCCCCCCCCCCCCCCCCCCCCCCCCCCCCCCCCCCCCCCCCCCCCCCCCCCCCCCCCCCCCCCCCCCCCCCCCCCCCCCCCCCCCCCCCCCCCCCCCCCCCCCCCCCCCCCCCCCCCCCCCCCCCCCCCCCCCCCCCCCCCCCCCCCCCCCCCCCCCCCCCCCCCCCCCCCCCCCCCCCCCCCCCCCCCCCCCCCCCCCCCCCCCCCCCCCCCCCCCCCCCCCCCCCCCCCCCCACCCCCCCCCCCCCCCCCCCCCCCCCCCCCCCCCCCCCCCCACCCCCCCCCCCCCCCCCCCCCCCCCCCCCCCCCCCCCCCCCCCCCCCCCCCCCCCCCCCCCCCCCCCCCCCCCCCCCCCCCCCCCCCCCCCCCCCCCCCCCCCCCCCCCCCCCCCCCCCCCCCCCCCCCCCCCCCCCCCCCCCCCCCCCCCCCCCCCCCCCCCCCCCCCCCCCCCCCCCCCCCCCCCCCCCCCCCCCCCCCCCCCCCCCCCCCCCCCCCCCCCCCCCCCCCCCCCCCCCCCCCCCCCCCCCCCCCCCCCCCCCCCCACCCCCCCCCCCCCCCCCCCCCCCCCCCCCCCCCCCCCCCCCCCCCCCCCCCCCCCCCCCCCACCCCCCCCCCCCCCCCCCCCCCCCCCCCCCCCCCCCCCCCCCCCCCCCCCCCCCCCCCCCCCCCCACCCCCCCCCCCCCCCCCCCCCCCCCCCCCCCCCCCCCCCCACCCCCCCCCCCCCCCCCCCCCCCCCCCCCCCCCCCCCCCCCCCCCCCCCCCCCCCCCCCCCCCCCCCCCCCCCCCCCCCCCCCCCCCCCCCCCCCCCCCCCCCCCCCCCCCCCCCCCCCCCCCCCCCCCCCCCCCCCCCCCCACCCCCCCCCCCCCCCCCCCCCCCCCCCCCCCCCCACCCCCCCCCCCCCCCCCCCCCCCCCCCCCCCCCCCCCCCCCCCCCCCCCCCCCCCCCCCCCCCCCCCCCCCCCCCCCCCCCCCCCCCCCCCCCCCCCCCCCCCCCCCCCCCCCCCCCCCCCCCCCCCCCCACCCCCCCCCCCCCCCCCCCCCCCCCCCCCCCCCCCCCCCCCCCCCCCCCCCCCCCCCCCCCCCCCCCCCCCCCCCCCCCCCCCCCCCCCCCCCCCCCCCCCCCCCCACCCCCCCCCCCCCCCCCCCCCCCCCCCCCCCCCCCCCCCCCCCCCCCCCCCCCCCCCCCCCCCCCCCCCCCCCCCCCCCCCCCCCCCCCCCCCCCCACCCCCCCCCCCCCCCCCCCCCCCCCCCCCCCCCCCCCCCCCCCCCCCCCCCCCCCCCCCCCCCCCCCCCCCCCCCCCCCCCCCCCCCCCCCCCCCCCCCCCCCCCCCCCCCCCCCCCCCCCCCCCCCCCCCCCCCCCCCCCACCCCCCCCCCCCCCCCCCCACCCCCCCCCCCCCCCCCCCCCCCCCCCCCCCCCCCCCCCCCCCCCCCCCCCCCCCCCCCCCCCCCCCCCCCCCCCCCCCCCCCCCCCCCCCCCCCCCCCCCCCCCCCCCCCCCCCCCCCCCCCCCCCCCCCCCCCCCCCCCCCCCCCCCCCCCCCCCCCCCCCCCCCCCCCCCCCCCCCCCCCCCCCCCCCCCCCCCCCCCCCCCCCCCCCCCCCCCCCCCCCCCCCCCCCCCCCCCCCCCCCCCCCCCCCCCCCCCCCCCCCCCCCCCCCCCCCCCCCCCCCCCCCCCCCCCCCCCCCCCCCCCCCCCCCCCCCCCCACCCCCCCCCCCCCCCCCCCCCCCCCCCCCCCCCCCCCCCCCCCCCCCCCCCCCCCCCCCCCCCCCCCCCCCCCCCCCCCCCCCCCCCCCCCCCCCCCCCCCCCCCCCCCCCCCCCCCCCACCCCCCCCCCCCCCCCCCCCCCCCCCCCACCCCCCCCCCCCCCCCCCCCCCCCCCCCCACCCCCCCCCCCCCCCCCCCCACCCCCCCCCCCCCCCCCCCCCCCCCCCCCCCCCCCCCCCCCCCCCCCCCCCCCCCCCCCCCCCCCCCCCCCCCCCCCCCCCCCCCCCCCCCCCCCCCCCCCCCCCCCCCCCCCCCCCCCCACCCCCCCCCCCCCCCCCCCCCCCCCCCCCCACCCCCCCCCCCCCCCCCCCCCCCCCCCCCCCCCCCCCCCCCCCCCCCCCCCCCCCCCCCCCCCCCACCCCCCCCCCCCCCCCCCCCCCCCCCCCACCCCCCCCCCCCCCCCCCCCCCCCCCCCCCCCCCCCCCCCCCCCCCCCCCCCCCCCCCCCCCCCCCCCCCCCCCCCCCCACCCCCCCCCCCCCCCCCCCCCCCCCCCCCCCCCCCCCCCCCCCCCCCCCCCCCCCCCCCCCCCCCCCCCCCCCCCCCCCCCCCCCCCCCCCCCCCCCCCCCCCCCCCCCCCCCCCCCCCCCCCCCCCCCCCCACCCCCCCCCCCCCCCCCCCCCCCCCCCCCCCCCCCCCCCCCCCCCCCCCCCCCCCCCACCCCCCCCCCCCCCCCCCCCCCCCCCCCCCCCCCCCCCCCCCCCCCCCCCCCCCCCCCCCCCCCCCCCCCCCCCCCCCCCCCCCCCCCCCCCCCCCCCCCCCCCCCCCCCCCCCCCCCCCCCCACCCCCCCCCCCCCCCCCCCCCCCCCCCCCCCCCCCCCCCACCCCCCCCCCCCCCCCCCCCCCCCCCCCCCCCCCCCCCCCCCCCCCCCCCCCCCCCCCCCCCCCCCCCCCCCCCCCCCCCCCCCCCCCCCCCCCCCCCCCCCCCCCCCCCCCCCCCCCCCCCCCACCCCCCCCCCCCCCCCCCCCCCCCCCCCCCCCCCCCCCCCCCCCCCCCCCCCCCCCCCCCCCCCCCCCCCCCCCCCCCCCCCCCCCCCCCCCCCCCCCCCCCCCCCCCCCCCCCCCCCCCCCCCCCCCCCCCCCCCCCCCCCCCCACCCCCCCCCCCCCCCCCCCCCCCCCCCCCCCCACCCCCCCCCCCCCCCCCCCCCCCCCCCCCCCCCCCCCCCCCCCCCCCCCCCCCCCCCCCCCCCCCCCCCCCCCCCCCCCCCCCCCCCCCCCCCCCCCCCCCCCCCCCCCCCCCCCCCCCCCCCCCCCCACCCCCCCCCCCCCCCCCCCCCCCCCCCCCCCCCCCCCCCCCCCCCCCCCCCCCCCCCCCCCCCCCCCCACCCCCCCCCCCCCCCCCCCCCCCCCCCCCCCCCCCCCCCCCCCCCCCCCCCCCCCCCCCCCCCCCCCCCCCCCCCCCCCCCCACCCCCCCCCCCCCCCCCCCCCCCCCCCCCCCCCCCCCCCCCCCCCCCCCCCCCCCCCCCCCCCCCCCCCCCCCCCCCCCCCCCCCCCCCCCCCCCCCCCCCCCCCCCCCCCCCCCCCCCCCCCCCCCCCACCCCCCCCCCCCCCCCCCCCCCCCCACCCCCCCCCCCCCCCCCCCCCCCCCCCCCCCCCCCCCCCCCCCCCCCCCCCCCCCCCCCCCCCCCCCCCCCCCCCCCCCCCCCCCCCCCCCCCCCCCCCCCCCCCCCCCCCCCCCCCCCCCCCCCCCCCCCCCCCCCCCCCCCCCCCCCCCCCCCCCCCCCCCCCCCCCCCCCCCCCCCCCCCCCCCCCCCCCCCCCCCCCCCCCCCCCCCCCACCCCCCCCCCCCCCCCCCCCCCCCCCCCCCCCCCCCCCCCCCCCCCCCCCCCCCCCCCCCCCCCCCCCCCCCCCCCCCCCCCCCCCCCCCCCCCCCCCCCCCCCCCCCCCCCCCCCCCCCCCCCCCCCCCCCCCCCCCCCCCCCCACCCCCCCCCCCCCCCCCCCCCCCCCCCCCCCCCCCCCCCCCCCCCCCCCCCCCCCCCCCCCCCCCCCCCCCCCCCCCCCCCCCCCCCCCCCCCCACCCCCCCCCCCCCCCCCCCCCCCCCCCCCCCCCCCCCCCCCCCCCCCCCCCCCCCCCCCCCCCCCCCCCCCCCCCCCCCCCCCCCCCCCCCCCCCCCCCCCCCCCCCCCACCCCCCCCCCCCCCCCCCCCCCCCCCCCCCCCCCCCCCCCCCCCCCCCCCCCCCCCCCCCCCCCCCCCCCCCCCCCCCCCCCCCACCCCCCCCCCCCCCCCCCCCCCCCCCCCCCCCCCCCCCCCCCCCCCCCCCCCCCCCCCCCCCCCCCCCCCCCCACCCCCCCCCCCCCCCCCCCCCCCCCCCCCCCCCCCCCCCCCCCCCCCCCCCCCCCCCCCCCCCCCCCCCCCCCCCCCCCCCCCCCCCCCACCCCCCCCCCCCCCCCCCCCCCCCCCCCCCCCCCCCCCCCCCCCCCCCCCCCCCCCCCCCCCCCCCCCCCCCCCCCCCCCCCCCCCCCCCCCCCCCCCCCCCCCCCCCCCCCCCCCCCCCCCCCCCCCCCCCCCCCCCCCCCCCCCCCCCCCCACCCCCCCCCCCCCCCCCCCCCCCCCCCCCCCCCCCCCCCCCCCCCCCCCCCCCCCCCCCCCCCCCCCCCCCCCCCCCCCCCCCCCCCACCCCCCCCCCCCCCCCCCCCCCCCCCCCCCCCCCCCCCCCCCCCCCCCCCCCCCCCCCCCCCCCCCCCCCCCCCCCCCCCCCCCCCCCCCCCCCCCCCCCCCCCCCCCCCCCCCCCCCCCCCCCCCCCCCCCCCCCCCCCCCCCCCCCCCCCCCCCCCCCCCCCCCACCCCCCCCCCCCCCCCCCCCCCCCCCCCCCCCCCCCCCCCCCCCCCCCCCCCCCCCCCCCCCCCCCCCCCCCCCCCCCCCCCCCCCCCCACCCCCCCCCCCCCCCCCCCCCCCCCCCCCCCCCCCCCCCCCCCCCCCCCCCCCCCCCCCCCCCCCCCCCCCCCCCCCCCCCCCCCCCCCCCCCCCCCCCCCCCCCCCCCCCCCCCCCCCCCCCCCCCCCCCCCCCCCCCCCCCCCCCCCCCCCCCCCCCCCCACCCCCCCCCCCCCCCCCCCCCCCCCCCCCCCCCCCCCCCCCCCCCCCCCCCCCCCCCCCCCCCCCCCACCCCCCCCCCCCCCCCCCCCCCCCCCCCCCCCCCCCCCCCCCCCCACCCCCCCCCCCCCCCCCCCCCCCCCCCCCCCCCCCCCCCCCCCCCCCCCCACACCCCCCCCCCCCCCCCCCCCCCCCCCCCCCCCCCCCCCCCCCCCCCCCCCCCCCCCCCCCCCCCCCCCCCCCCCCCCCCCCCCCCCCCCCCCCGCCCCCCCCCCCCCCCCCCCCCCCCCCCCCCCCCCCCCCCCCCCCCCCCCCCCCCCCCCCCCCCCCCCCCCCCCCCCCCCCCCCCCCCCCCCCCCCCCCCCCCCCCCCCCCCCCCCCCCCCCCCCCCCCCCCCCCCCCCCCCCCCCCCCCCCCCCCCCCCCCCCCCCCCCCCCCCCCCCCCCCCCCCCCCCC
>NW_023046272.1:12500-62651 GCF_011762505.2 Arvicanthis niloticus
CACACACACACACACACACAACACACCACAGCTGTTACTGGGAGTTCCAAACTCTTTGCCAGTGGAGTGTGACCCTCTCCTAACCGGTGTGACCCACAGACAGTGTCTGGTGGGCCTCAAGCTCTGATGCCAGAGCCCACACCCTGTGCTATGTGTGAGGGCTGAGCCATGTGACTCTTCTCAAGATCACAGAGCTAGTTGCATGCCAGGTGTCACCTGGGCCAGGGTGTTGGTGACAGTCAACTACAGCCTGCAGGGGCCTCTGTGCTCAGAGTTTTGTGCTGTGGCTTGGCATATAAGGTTTGCCACACACACTCTGCCATTCTGAGGTCAGGTCCGTTCATCAGACTGGCGCTGTAACCCTCCACAGGCCAAGTATGGCAGAGGAGTGAGAAGCGGGTAAGGCCCAGTCCCACAGCTTCCTTTTAGAAGCTCCGTCTTGAACTTTGTCCTGCCCACTGTGGTTATCAGCACGGACCTGCAGGTATCACACCCTATATAGACAGAGACTGGCAGCCTATCCACGAAGAAGCCAAGGCAAGAGCAGGACTTGGGCTCCCAGCTCCCCTCAGCAACTGTGATCGGTGATGGTGCTAATTGACGATTGTAACTCATTACAGACTCACTGTAATTAAATTACCCATCGATGCCTGGGAGATTAATGGCATGGCCAGGTTACCGCACAATTGCATTTAGTCTTAACTCACATTCCAGTGTTTTGTTAAAGTCTCAGTAATGGTGGAATCCAGAGGAGGGGAAAGCTCTGTGTCCCTTGTGACCCAGGTTTATTCCAGAGGTGCCCATTCCTAGTCTGGGGCTCCCCGGAAACAAGGAAATTTAAGGCTGACCCTGCCCTCCAGAGACAAGGGGTGAATTGGTGAGAAGCCAAAAGCATGTGCCAAGGGGACATTGACCTGCTTTTACCCGGCTGCTGCTGTCAGGGCCTGACCTGCCTGTCAGGTTGTATGACACATGAGCTCACACAGACCAAGCCGGAGAGCCTCCCCTGTGCTGTGCGGCACTACTCAGTCACTCTCTCAGGGACCTTCCACACATGGCCATGGGTCAGCAGCAATGGTGGATTCACTGTGGTGACTTCTGAATGTTCCAGGGCCTCTCTGTGCAGGGTCGCTGTGGGGTGTGGGGCTATCAGGTGTGCTGGGGTGGAAACTCGGTGTCTGGAATATCAGATGTGCTGAGGGACCACCAGACTTCATAACTCACTGTTGGGGCTCTGCTGTGCAGGGTATGCAGTGTGCATGCCAGAGGGTCGGTGTGCAGCTATGCTGGGGAGCTAACCCACTTACTATATCTGTCTGGTGTGTCAGCAGCACTGTGCAAGGTATGTGCTGTACCTGAGGGTCTTCTGTGTGCTGTATCAGATGTGCTGGGGTCACTGTGTGTGGTGACAGGTGCTAGGGCTCATGGAGGTGGACAGGGCCACATGGTGTTATCATGCTAAGTATCCAGCTAGGTGCTGATCCAGTATCTGGCAGGCTGAGGGGTACTGTGGTCTTTAGGGATATCGCGGTTCAAGTGTACCAGGGTCTGAGTCACTATAGAATAGCAGATTTTCTGGGAGCCAATGCTGCCAGCTCAGTGTCCATAGCTATTTGGGCCTTGGCAAACCTGGCGGGCAAGCCAGGGAGCCACTCTGCTCTGTAGAACAGGACAACTTGGAACAGATGACTGAACTCAGTTTCCATGTCACCTACCTACTGTTGCTACCTCAGAAGGCGTGGGCAGTCCCCACAGAGTGCTGGCTGGCTCCCAGTCATAGACTGTAGAGACACTGCAGTGTGAGATCTGCCTTCCTCTCCCTCCTTAGAGCTGTGGAAAGTGCTGGTCAGCTGTGCTTTTGCCAGCCTGGTGGTCAGCACTGATGGAAGCTTTTCTGGGCGTAGCTGGGAGACAGCACAACTCTGCCATACTGAGGCATCACCTCTGTGTCTGTCTCTGCCTCCTAGGAAGAATGCTGCCATGCATAGACAGACCAGTCCTCCCTTGTGGGGCCCTGCCCTTCGAGGGCCAAAGCCACCCAAAGCAGAGGCCTGGACATGCTCCAAGTGGTTCTTACCATGAGTGGGTTTGTCTGTCATACACTTCAAGTCAAGAGTATGAGAGCCTTAGGTGATCTGACAAGGGCCACATTGGCTCTGCACTTTGTCAGATGAGCAGCAGAACTTGGCAGCTGGCTTTGAAGAAGCTCTGAGGGGTACAAGCAGAAAGTGTGGCCCCTGGGAGGCCTCCTTGATTCTGAAGACTCAAGGAGCACTATGAAAACCGTATGCAGGCCAAGGAGCTTTCGGGCTCAGTATGGCATGTGTGTACATGTGACCTTCCAGAACCCTCCCAGCTGGTACTCATGTCTGCATGAGGCTGTGGTTTCTGCTTTCTAACTTGTAGACTTGCTTCTGTAGCTGTCCCTGAGTCCCAGCCCCTGGCTACTTTAGCATGCAGCAGTGCAGAAACTGTGTGGGGTCTCAGAAATCCTGGCCCTGCCCATGTGCTGTGCTAACTCCAGGCAGGGCCTCAGCTGCCTCAGGTAGTACTGAAGAAAAAGATCACAGTGCTGAGGTGCCAGCAGCCCTGCTGTCTGGCCATGTTCCTTTTCCTGTGTTCCTAGTGCATCCCAGGGTCAGGTTCAGATGTCATGGCATGGCATAGTGCTGGAAGGTCTTAGAGCCTAGCAGAGCTCTGGAGCTTGGGCAAGTGAGCTCCTTTTCTGAGATGGAGCCATGCTAACTCAGAATCTCCTTGTGACCTTGGGCAAACTGTCTTCCTTGGGAATGCTATGGTGTCAGGTACACCCATGTATAAGAAGTGCCTGGGCACGCTTTGGTGTGAGCTGTATGGCATGTCCCAGCCAAGGCCCAGGAGACAGCAGTGGCTGAACTCAGAAGGATGGCAGTGGAGTTCACAGCTTCCTTCCTCCACCATGGGAGCAGGTGTGACAGAAGCAGGAAGGACGGACAGAGAGTTTGCTAGAGCTCAGTCTCCTTATTATAGGAGGTGGGGGTGGGGGAAGGCGAGCAAGGACGATGCTTTAATTGTGTGATTCTGATCTGGGCAGAGACTCTTAAATGCTTTGTAATCTATTTTTAATAAGTCATTCAAACAAGCCCAGCTCCAGTTAACGTCCAGAGCTGATAGCCTGCCATGCCCCCACCCCTGATCCCTTTGAAGAGAGACTGCCCTTCACTTCCCCTTCCTCGCAGCCTGTCTTGCAGTCTCACAGAAACCTTGCTCTAAGGAGACAAACAATGGACTTGTGGCCGGTTCTTTGCCTGACTTTGGGAAGCTTAGACTGGCTGAGGTGTCTAGAATGCAAGTGTGGCCTGTTGATAGAATTTCTATCTAGACATGTCTGAGATGAGCAGGGTACACTGGCATGGGCTGTGGCAGTCCCCAAATATGTTATCCAGTCTCAGCCCTATCCACTGAGTGCCTCTAAGAGAAACTAGCGGCCCACTTCAGTCTCTACTAAAGGACAAATGGACAGGCTCCTAGAGTTATCCTAGGGGCTGCCTGGAACCCAGATGCAGCTGCTGGCTTCCTCCTCCATGCCCCACTCTGTTCTAGGTGGGAACCTACTGACCTCTGTGACTCCAGGCACTATGCCTATCACTCCCCCTACTGGCCGTCAGTCCCAAGAGATTCTGGGAGCCTCATGCTAGGACCAGCTACCATGCCAGTCTGCCAGAAGAGGTACCTCAGGACATTGCTGTAGACAGCCATCTTGCTTTCCCCTTCCCACCCTGGCTTCACTAAGACTCCTGGTTTCCCACGCTTCAACCATTGTGTGAACCTTTGCCTCAGCCCCACTCCTCTCACTGATGGGCCAAGTGCTTCAATGGCCCCTCCCTGTAACCTGGAACACAGGCAACATGGGCAGTGGACCTCATGAAGACCATGCTGGCTTAGAAGTTCTCTGTTCCCACGGCTTCAGCTCTTTGTCTGGTGAATGGAGGCTTGACAGGGCAAGAAAGAGGTTGCATTTAGTTGGGCCACACATGCATGGTGTCCAATATGGTGCCAGTTCGGCAAGGTCTGGTCATGGAGCTCCCACCATCTGTCAGCATGCCCTCACTCCACAGCTCCAGCCATTTCTGGCTGGACAGCCACCCCTGCCTCTCCCCACCAGAGGACTCCTGTGGTGCTGTCTCATGAAGGGCCTCAGAGGATCCCTGTTAGCCCATGCAGTAACTCCACCCCCTTTCCACAGCATGGTGTCTGCTGCTCCACCCCTTCCCTCACCCAGCTCTCAACTGGTTGTTGAGCAAGGTAGTGGATCAGCCAGCAGTAGATCTCGGAAAAGTTCCAAAGTAGTACTTAACCAGCAGCACTTAACCAGCAACACTTAACCAGCAACACTTAACTTAGCAGCATTTAACCAGCAGCACTTAACCAGAAGCACTTAACCTAGCAGCACTTAACCAGCAGCACTTAACTTAGCAGCACTTAACCAGAAGCACTTAACTTAGCAGCACTTAACCAGAAGCACTTAACTTAGCAGCACTTAACCAGAAGCACTTAACCTAGCAGCACTTAACTAGAAGCACTTAACTTAGCAGCACTTAACCAGAAGCACTTAACCAGAAGCACTTAACCAGAAGCACTTAACCTAGCAGCACTTGGAAGCTGGGAAGCAGGAGGGTCAGTTCAAGGTCAGTCTAAGCTGTATGAAACCGGTTCAAAAAGACAAGAGTTGAGACTGAGGAGATCGCCTAGTATTTGTTGTGCAATCATGAAGACCTGAGTTCAGTCCCCAGCCCCCTTATAAAAGCTGGGCTCTGGGGTGTTTGTGTGTAATGATATCCAGAGCTGGGTGATAGGAGTCAGAGACCAGCAGATTCCTGTAGCTTGCTGGCTAGCCAGTCTAGCTGAACAAGTGAGATTTAGATTCAATAAAAACACCTGACATCAAGCCCAGTATGGTGGTACATGCCTTTAATCCCAGCACTCAGACAGCATATGGGTATGAATTTCTATGAGTTCAAGGCCAGCCTAGTGTATACAGTGAGTTCCAGGACAGCCAGGGATATGTAGTAAGACCCTGTCTCAAACAACCTACAAGCAAAAACCACAAAATACCCTCCCAGCTTCCCATACACAGACATGAACATGACCATACAGACATACATGAGTAATTTTAAGAGGAGAAGAATCATTTAGCATTCCCAGTGCAGGTTCCAAGTGGGATGACACACAGCCCATCCTTGTCTTGGGAGACCTAGGGGCCTGCTGCTCCCTGGGTGACTGATTCCAGCATGCCCCTAGGCATCTGTCTGCCCAGCACGCACCGAAGCATCTGCCCTCCTATCCTGGGCTCCTGTTTCCCAGCATGCACTGTTGTCTTCTCTTGCTCCTCCTGGTGCCTAGCGCCCAGCATGTACCTGGGCTCAGCTGTCTGTCCTTCCACCCTGAGCACTTGGCTCTCCAGTCTCAGCTATAGTGTGTGTGTCTAGCACGGCTCCTCCTTATGGTCCCCAAGAGCTTATCTTAGAGGAGACACATAGCCAGCTGAATTCCCAGCCCAGGACAATGCTACCTTCGAATGGCATAGGAGGAGGCACTGCCTGTTTGTTCCAGTCTGACTTTGATGGCATCCCAGGGCACCAGCAGCCCTCGTCTGTAGAGATCAGGGAAGCAAGCTGCACTCACTGCCTTTGGCCCAAGTGTAATACTGACCCAGGTCCTCAGGCCCTTGTTCTGAGCCCCTGGCAGACTTGGGATGGGGAGCACAATGGGAATTGAGGGCTGAGGGGAAGGGTTAGAAACACAAGGCTCTGACCCTAACAGAGAGGGAAAAGCCAAGGCGCTGTGATAGCCTACAGGCAGGAGAGCTGGCTGAGAGAAAGAGCAGTCACTCCGTAGCTCACAATGGCTGTCTCTGGTTCTCTGCATTCCAGGTCTCCAAGGCAGCCTGTTCTGATTAGCTGTGCAAACTTAATTAGTTCACATCCAAGTTTGTGGAAGGCATCCCTCAAGGGAGCCGTGTGAACAGCCTTCGGTTACCAAGAAGACCAGATTCCATGCCGAGGTGGCGGTATTAATATTGAACATAGCCTGCTCAGGTTGCCAGCCTTCCCCAGCGAAGTCTCATCTTCCCCGTGGCTTCTTGAATGTGCCACCCTTGTAAATAATATTAAAGCAATTTCTTCTGGGGTGTCAGAAAAAGAGAAGAGGTGGGTGAGGTATCCCAAAGCACCCTGTCTAACCCTGTGAGCTGAGCACCAACTCAAGGGACACATCACCCTTGCCAGGAGTCCCAGATAGGGCCAGGTCACCAGCACTGAGTGGGGCTGGCCTCACCCATTCTTGAGCCTACAACATGGGGTGGGCTTGGCTGGATGAATGCCCATCAGGAGTTTTCCAGGTCCCCTCCAGCCAGTATGTCTGATGTCTAGGAAGCACTTCCTCTCCTAACAATTGCCCAGCTGCCCACGCATTTTGAGGGTGTTTCAGATTCACCCTTTAGAGACTCTCCCAGCAGGGGTTGGTGCAGTCAGAAGCAAGCAATTTGGATAATGACACATCCTGTTCCGCTTCGCCCAATCAAAGGGAATGGCCAGGCCTTTGATCTGCAGTCCCCTGGAGCACTGAAAAGATGGACAATCACCCCCTGTGCTGCCCCCAGGCCCTACCCAGAACAGGGCCCCAGACTGACCTCCTGGGTGTTGGCCTAACTCTGGGGGAGAAGTACCCCCTACTCCGAAGAGTAACTCCTGCTCTTGTGCTCTTCCATGGGTGCCATCCCCAGACTCCCTCCAGGGGGAGCACCTACCCTGTCTGCTCACTCCACCCCAGCTCTCCTTCTGGGGAGTACCTGTCTTACAGGCCCCATCATGGGTCTCCTACGTTTGCCCTGTTCACTTCGACCCAGGCTTCCCTTCAGGGAGGGCACTGCCCTGTTCATGTCCCACAACCCCACCCCACTCCCCCAGACCACCCGCCCTGCCGACTCTCAAACTGACAGCTGCTCCTCGTGGCATACTCCTTGCTGACTGGCTTCTCACTCTGTTTCCTCTAGGCTTTCTTCAATGGCTTCCAAATGCCTAGAGCAGCTAGTGTCAGTGCACAGCTAGTGAGCTCCCCAGGGGTGTCAGGACCCCTGTCCAACAGGCCAAATGTGGGCTTCAGGGAAGTGACATCTCTCCAAGCCTGAGGCTCCTTGTTCTGAACACAGCTAGCTATAGTAGACACTAGAGACTGCCTGCTACAGCTCTGGCTCAGTGCCCTCCAGCTTCCTGTAGGTTTGGCCGTCCAACAGGCCATATGTGGGAAGTTTGTTACAGCCCCTGCCCAGGCTGGGCTGACTGCTCAGCTCAGAGGCCTATGGACAGGAAGACCTCTCATGGGCCTGCCACTGGCCAGACCGCCTGCCCCAGGCTCACGTTGCTTGCTGCCTCTGCCTCAGCCGATCTGTAATGGGCTCTCCATGGACCCTTGATTGGTTTTTAACTAGGTCCCCAGCCCATCTCTTCCTCCACCCTGTCTCTGCCTGATTGGTCACATGAGGCACCTGCCTCCAGGCCTCTGCTGAAGTCCCCTCAGTTGATGCTGCCTTTTCATGAAGCCCCGGGATCTGGACACAAAACAGGCTAGTGGTCTAAGTGTGTCCCCCTGCACATCCCCAGCTCCATGCCAAAACTGTTCCACGATCAGTGCCCCCTTGGCCTAGGCCTCTCCTCCCCTCCTCACCGTCTCCCCGTTTATTACCTCAGGTCAGCAGACAGAGTTGTCCTGTTTCTGTTGAATGTATTCTATAATTAACCCCTCTTGCAGCAAACAGCACTTACTCTTTTTCACAATAGAGATGCGAAGGTTATTTTATGTGAAGTTTATTTATGTTTATGAGATGTGCTGAATACATAATAGCCTGCAGCTGTTGTCAGGTCACCTCCACTGATGGGCTGACCCTACTTTCTAGTCAGGCTAGTCACCTTGCACATGGGGCTCCGCCCTGCACACCTGGCTCTTTCACTGTGCTTGGGAAGCAAGCTGCACTGCCTTTGGCCCAAGTGCAGTCCTGACCCAGGTCCTCAGGCCCTTGTTCTGGGCCCCCAGCAGACTTGAGATGGGGGGCAAGATGGGAATTGAGGGCTGAGGGGAAGGGTCAGCCATGGGCCTCTAGGCTAGGACTTCTAACCTCCCTCTGTGACTGTCCTTTTCAACCCAGCAAACTACCCAAACCCAGGTGTACAGGTGTGTAAGATAGGTACACAAACCGTTGTTTACAATAAAGCATAAAAGAAATTTACTTGAAAAAATCCTTTGTTCTACACATAATTTTTACCACTTATTAAAGCGGAAGCAAGTTTATGTATGAGAATATGGGTTTGTCTGTCTAGTAGGTGTGGGTGCACATGGATGCACCTGGAGGTCAGAGGACAGCCTTGATGACACTCCTCAGGCACCTCATACTTTCCGCTTGAGTGGGCCCAGATCTCTCATTGGTCTGAAACATCACCAAGTAGGCCACCCGTCCACAGAGTCATCCACCTGAGTCTGCTCCCTCTTACCATAAGGGATGACAAGTGTGTGTTACTGAACCCAGCTTTTTTCATAGAGTCCAGGGTTGAAGTCACACACGCACACTTAGGAGACAGGCACTTCACTAACTCAGCGTTCCCCAGCCCTCTTGTTTCACGTTGTTTTAGTGTCTGCTGCTCTGGGACATGGAGCCCCTTCAACATGTGATTTTATAATTGTCCATGCTAAGAATTTATAAATACTCCATACAAAGTGGCAGGTGCATGCTTAGGCCCATTTCAGAATCGGTGGGAATTCTGCCCTAATCACAAACCAAAGTTTTGAAAAATTTAACAGTTTTGAAGCCTGAGTCAGCAGCTCTAAGAGCAATTTTTAAATCCTCAGTACAGTGCAAAGATATGCTAATTTGATACTTCCACTGCTGAGGACTGGCGGTAAGAAAATATAAGAAAGCCTTTGCATTCCACAACTAAACCATTATGTTTCAAGAAGAGCAGGAGACAGTGTATGTGCAGTAAGACTGCAGTTCACAACATCAAGTGGTCCTGAATCTCAGGCAGAGTGTTGGAGGCAGCGCATTGGTGATGATGTGGCCAGCGCATGTGGAGAGCCCGGGCTGCAGTGTGCTGTGAGATGCAGCACAGGGGAGAGCTGTTGGAAAAGCTCTCACTCATCCATCCCTTGTGGGTCTGAGTTACTTCTCAGTCTTGGTACCAGCACAAACCTTTTACTGTTTCCATACTGTTTTGTGATCTCAACATCCAGGGACCTAGTCTCATCTGAGATGGCGGCCCCAGCTAAAGAAGGGCTTCTCCTGCCTCCTGCAGGACACTCGGCAGGTCTGGAGGCCTTCATGGAAACTACTGGGGCGGTGTTGGTTACGTCTAATGAGTTGAGGTCAGGGGTATTGCAATGGACCAAAGATTTCCCCGTCCAGTGAAAACTGGCTCACTATACAGTGGGAGCTTAGGGCCTGTTCTTGGGGCGACCTGGTCACTGCTAAGACCTGGGCACTATGCCATCCAGAGACTACAGAGGGCTTTGTGGGTGAATAGACTCAATCTGTCTGCATGACCCATGTCTCTCCCTTACCTAAGAAGAGTGCCATCTTGGCACTATCAGACCAAGAGTGATCACATCAGCAATGACATGGTCTTGTTGTAGGAAGCTGACCAGCCCATGTCTTCTTCATTCTAAGCCTAGCGTCAGTCTCAGTCAGTAGGCACATGTTCAGAGTGGTAGAGCCATCCATCAGGGCCTCCGTGAGGAGGATAGACCCAAGCTGGAGTCCAGCGCCTGGCCCCATGCTGCCCTAGAGTGGTCTCTCCTCAATGCTTGTGGCTCCCCAACCCTCCTTGGTGCTCTAGCTGAGCAGGCCAGGCCACCTCCTGCATCCCCCACACTGAACCCCCACATGACTGCTGGGTATGCTGTGCCTTACTATTGTCCCATTTTACAGCAGAGAGCAGCATGAGGCAAGTGACATGGTATTTCTGTCCCCGAGCCAGGGCAGCCAGGGCAGCCAGGGCAGCCCGGCAGCTGTTTGTTGTTCTTCCACCTAACCAGCCTTCTGTGTATTCTTTGCCTTGTCTTCAGGTCCTGCAAAGTCCCTGGCTGTGGCTAGTGTTCCCTGAGAGGAGTTGCCCCACCAGGTTCCACTTCAACTCAGCAGCAGCCGTCCCATGCCCTTTGTGACTGATATCCTCTCTTTGGCATAAGGGCAACAAAGTCCCCAGGTCCAGGTTCATCTCCTGCACACATAGAAGCCAGTCCTGCCCCAAAGTCACTGGAGTTCCAGCCAGGTAGCCACCTCCTCTACTAGTTCATGTAGGCACTAAATGCCTGCCTGTGGCCTGTGTGCTTCTGCCAACCCTGGAGACTGTGTGCCAGGCTGTGTCTTTCCTCTGACTGATCCTGCTACTGCAGGCTGTGTAAACAGGAGGCTATGGGAGTAGGCCACTTGCTGCCATGTGTCTCTGGCCTGTCAGTGTTAATCAGCTACAGCCTCCAGCCAAGGCCTCCTAGACTCCTCCTAGTGGCCTGCACTACCCACACGCCATGTGACAGGGCACATACACGGTCCTCTTCATGATGAAGTCACTTAAGCATCTACAGGAGGGAGCTACATCTGGGAACAGGCCCACAAGCTATTTGTACCATACAGTGTGCCACACAGACGACAGACTGGGTCCCCCATGGTCTTGTGGCCTAAAGCCAATACTGTACAATGCTTTGTAGTCCTTGGCCTCTGTTCTTGTCCTGCCTAGCCCTTATGGGTAAGACATAGCTGATCTTACTTGCAGGCAGACTTCCTGGGCAACAGGCTTTAGACCCACCTGCAGCTCCCCTTGGTGACACCAGCATCCCCCCCACCCCCAAATGAAGGAGGGGCAGAGGACATTAGTGCTATGCATGGCTTCAGCCACACCTATTACCTGAGAAGCCATTTCCTGGTCAGGTGACATGGCCCAGGGAAGAAAGCCAGCCCTACTGTGGAGCTAGCATGGGCTCCTTGGGCTTGGTCCAACCCAGAAGCAGACATTTGCCCCACAGATGCCTCTATTCTTAAATATGCATTCCTGTAGGAAGAGCACAGAGGCCCAGGGCACCTCCCTAGAGGTGCCATTGAGTTGATGACATTAACACAGAGACATGTACATCTAGGGTTGGTGCCCTAGTACAGAACATGCTGTGGGGTGAGAAGGAGCCATTTGTGAAGAGCTCAGGAAGAACATTCTAAAACGTTCTAGAAGCTGCCAGAAGGCCATGGCAGGCAGGGGTAAACTCTGGCTATGGGTATGTGTGCTGGGTATCCACTGCTCATTGGCTCTGTTTCCCCAGGCTTTGGTGTTTGACTACCTCTCCACCTGCAGCTAAGCACACTGGGCGATCGGGGTTATCTGGTGTCATTCTTTAGTACTTTAGGGTACAAGAGGAATGAATGGACATGGGAAGACTTGTGCTGCAGCAGTTAGTGCGCCTCTGCAACCCCGGCTTGGGGCTTACTGCTGCAGGCAAAGCTGTCTCGTGCAGTGCGTCCTCGGGAGCTGCCCTGTTAAAGAGTGATTTGTGTTTCTGCTTTATTTTAATTAAATGTTTGGGACTGCGTGTGTCTGCTCGTATTAACGAATGCCAAGTTCCGTACCTTGAAAAGCTCTAGCTCCACAGACAACCCATTCCCCGTTTCCTAAACATCCTTTCAAAGACAGCTCTGCTTCTGCTGGGCGTGTGTCTCACACACACATACCTGTGTGTGTGCTTTTAAAAAGTACAAGTGCCCTCTGTGCCACATCTGGTTCAGTTCTTCGCAGTGGTGCTTCCTGCAGCCATGCATCACACTGCCTCTTTCTTCCTGCTGACTGCATAGTGAGCCTGGAAGCACTGAACGCCCAGAGTCTGCTCTGAAATGTCAGGTCAGTGGGCTCCCAGGCAGTATGCATGTGTGTATCTTTCTGACTTCTCTACAGTTTGCCTCAGATCTCAATGGGATCTGTGGCCCCAGGAAGCCAGGCCATGTGTTTCATCTCATAGATGCATGTAGGGTTTGCCCAGTACCCTGGGCCGTAGAGAGTGGACCAGCTGCTGCATGTGCCCCGGGCCTGGGTGCACATAGGATCCTCCCTCCAGCCCAGTGTCAAGGGAAGGTCTGCAGGCAACACGTGGTACTTCCAGGGGCCCAGCCATCAGCCACACAGTGAGAAAGACAAGCCTTTGTTCCTACCATGGTGCTGACATTATTACAGATATCTGTGGACAATGAAGACTCTTACAAGTCTTTTAACAGTCATCTCAACTCTGGCTTCCTGTCACTCTGTGCCCCTCATACCCTGAGGGTCCACATGGGGTTTGATGTAATGCAGGAAGGAGCAGGTCAGAGGGCTTCAAGATTTAAATGTCTTGTTAGTTCCACAGCCTGCACCCCAGTCCCTCCCACCCTGGGGTGGGGAGTCCCTGCCACAGGTCAGGATTAAAGCCTGGGGAGGAGGCTACAGAGAAGGGATGCGGCTGCTCTCCCTGGTTGGTGTGTGATTGTTGACTGCTTGAGGAAAGGAATTCTGTCTCTGTAGTTCCTGAGAAAGTAGGAGGGGAGAGCTCCCTGCAGGTGCTGCTCCCTTCACCCTGCCCACACCTGACCCCGAGGGTCTGGCAGAAACCATACCAGGAGCCTCAGCAGGAATCTGGCTGGCTCTAGGCTCCCAGTGGGTACAGCCTTGGTGGTTCTTCATCATCTTGGGTAGAAAGGAGCTCAGAGAAGCAGGCACACTTGGACTGCCAAGCTCACCCTGTCCTGTCTCATCCTGTCCAGTCTGACCAGTGTCAGGCCTGGCCTCATTGTCCCAATGCTTGTACCCACTGTGCCCACAGCCTGGTCTTCACTGACATATGGAGTGCTCCAGTACAGCAGCAACAGTGATGGAACTCAGAGTCATCTCGAATGGGTGGCACCTGGTTCCCTCTGACAGCCTCTCCCTCACCTCTCAGCTCCTTGACCTCTGCCTGAGTAGGTGACTCCCCAGGAAACAAGCAAATGTTGAGCTAAAGTGAAAACACCTATGGACCAGCATCCCTCATCAGAGCCAGCATGGGCCAGGAGGGCTGGGTCTAGCCTTGGGTGCAGCTGGAGCCTGGAGTACAGGGAACAGGCATCTGCAGGAATAGACCACAAAACCCTCATTCCCAAGCCAGAGCAAGGCAGCTAGGCTACCCAAGGGACTCGGTGATGCTCTGGGACCCCCCTTCCCACCATTACTGAATGCACTCTGGTAATGATTTCCTCACTCACAACCTGACCCCATGCTGAGGAAAAGCAAGTTGAAATTAAATTAAATTTCAAATGTTAAACCAACCAATTAAAAAATGCAATCACACGGAAACATGCATTTTTCAAAACAGTGTTGTTTATTCTGTCATAATTAATGTATGCAGAGAAGAGAGTCTGGGTTCCCTAGGGCAGCCTGCTCCAGCATGGGCCGTAGCCTGGACCCAGCAATACACTTGCAGCTCCTGGCACTTTCTGACCTCAGGCCCCAGGATTCCTACTCAGCCTTCCTGCACTCAGCAATCCTCAGAAAAGGAGGGAACTGAACTGCAAGCTAGTCCTGGCCATCAGCTGGGCATCCTTTCTCCTGGCCCTCTTGCTTCCTCTTCCTTCCTCCTCCTCTTTCTCAGGCTAGAGCAGAGACTCTGGCCCACTGTGCTTCCTCCCATCCTCCACTGGTCCTGCTCCTTCACGTAAACAGCTTCTCACATGAGTAGAGCAGGGGACCCATGTTAGCCCAAGTCTGTGATGGTAGAGCCAACAAGGGCTGAGAGTGCCTGTGCCAAGCTGTGCTCGAGGTCTCACTAGGTATGGCACAGGGATGCTGTCCCTTGTGCCCACCATCATGAACGACTTCCTAAGGGAGCTGCGATCTTGAGGGGTCTGATACATTGCCAGGTGTCTCAGCTTTAGTCCTATATGAGACACAGGCAGCCACTTCCACACATGGCCATTGATGTCTCCTCCGAGGTGTAAGTCCTCTCCACTTCTGCTTCAGACAATGCCCCTGGTAGTCACTGTAAGGAAGGAGCCCCTAGCTCCACCCAGGCCCTGCTTCTGCCCCTTCCCGCCTTCTCCTCCTCTTCCTTGGTCTCCCCACTCAGGAAGTGTCTGCAGGTGCTCCTTGGAGGATGTGGGGTGGGGAGAGCTGACAGGAGCTATGATAAGGCAAGGCCTACAGGTCTTCAGGACACTGGTGGTGACCAAAGGAAGCAGACCCAGCTGTCGCACACAGCTCCATCCGCTCATCTGAAGGCTGCTCTGTCACAAACAGAAGTGCTCCCCAACATGCGCGGTGCACGGTAGTTTATGTTCTACCATTGATGCACAAGGAGCCTGGGGCGGGCTCTTAAGTTTCCTCCAGGTAGTACCAGGATCTGCCACCAGGCAGACAACTCTAGAATATTCCAGATCACCTCATACTTCCCACCTGAAAGTCCCTAAGCTCTTCTGCACAGTGGACGGGTGGAGCTAGCTCCCTTTCTTCTCACAGCAGTTGTTGGGGAAACTTTCTGGACTTGGGCAGGAGCCACCAGGCAGCTCCTCCCAAGCTCCTCTTTCTTTATTAATGAGCTTATCGCTGCTCACATGGAGCTCAGCGAATGCAGAAGGTGGTTGATAAACAGCCAGGCAACAGACTGCGATGATGGATAACCTGCTCAATAATTAACAAATGAGCCAACAGATGGTGGGGGTGGGTGGGGAGAATAAGCAGGTAATGCTGTGTGCACTAGATGCCTGCTCCTCCCTTGTCTCCAGCCAACTGGGTGTGCCCTGCACCCCTGCAGGAAGGTACTGTCCTCTCTGTCTGCTTAGAATGGGGCTGCAATGTGATCTGGGCAGTAGCTGCTGAAACCAGGGTCCTCCACCATTTCTAGCTTCTGGAATCTGGGTGGCTCTTTCCCCAGGACAACATGGGAGACAGAACCTCAGCAAAGAGATTCTCTAGCTGCAGATCCAATGAGCCGGTCTGTTGGCTTGGCTAACCTACCTAAGAGTTTTTTCTTTTCCATTTCTTCTGGGATGGCCATGTCATTCCAGCCTGCCATACCCTTGTATTTTGGATTGTGTAATTTGCTTAGCTTCGCTCTGGAGGGGGACTAGGCTGGGGGTGATCATGTCTGAAGCTTGCCTGTCTCCACTGTAGATGACATTTGGTGGGACTCCAGCCCTGAGGCATAGTGTGTAAAGACTTAACCTCAGTAACCTCCTCAGCTGTCACTGCTCTGCTGGGGCCTCAATCTTGGTATTTACACTCAAGAATTATGAAGGTTTCTGTCATCTTTGTGCCACCTGGGCTGAAGGAACTAAGCAGGCCTCTGTCATGGCAGAAGCCACCACAAGCCAGGTCTTCCAGTGGGAGCCTGGGCAGCCAGGGTTCCAGAAGTCTCAACCTATGTGCTTCAGTGACCACCATGGGCCAGCTGTTTTCAGCCATTGCCTTGGCTTTGAAAAGCGCTCAGAGGCAGGGGTAGGACACAGTGTCTGTGCTGGTGGATGCAGCTTCTGCCTAGAAGATGAAAGGGGATGTTTATGCAGCACTGTGACAAAGCTTATAATTGTTCTTCACATTGAGATGCCTCAGCACATCATACGGAAGTGAGAGAGCCACCCACCTACCTGGCAGATAAATGGCCAAGAGATAGAATTGCTGTCTAACTCCTGGCAGAGGTTTCTGGTGGCTGAGGTGATGAGGGAGCCCCTGTCCTCGACTGCTTGGCCCTTGAGGCAGAGTCACAGGGAGAGGCTCCCAGGTGGACCTTCAGCCACTTGCTCGTAGATTAGTCCAGCTGCTTCTCTCCTGGGCCTGAATGGGAGACAAAGGAAAAGTCACACATGGTGAGCAGGCCTGAAACAACAGGCCCTCCTTGCAGGCGCTGGAGGGCTTGACAGCAGGGGTGGGCAGAAGGGTGGCCCGTGTCTCTCAGGATGTCAGGACAGGTCAGACCACAGAGGTTACTCAGAGGTATGACAGAGAGGGCCATGGAGGGCCTCTGCTGTGGACATAGTCTCTGCTTTGTCATCCCCCCTGTCCCACCAGGACCCACAAGAGTCTGCTAAGTGAGTACAGCTACCCTGTGCTCTGTCCCTTGCAGGAGAAGCCAGCCAGCCTCTGTAACTGTACAGTTCTCAGGAAGCCATGTGTCACTCCCAGAGCCTTATTACCAGGCCACCTGACAGTTGTCATGCCTGCTGTAGTAAGCCCGTCAGGTCAGGCCTGTCACCCTTACACAAAGGTGGCAATGTGGATGAAACTGGGCTTCCCCCACAACTGCCAGTCTACCTGACCCGTCCTTAGTGCCTTGGCTGAGGGACTTCTTCCTCCGGCTCCGGGGTACTTCTAGGTCCCTCTCCATGATCTCCAGTGCTGTGGACTGGCTGTGTTCCACCCACTGAGGGACTTTCTGACCGTGGGTAGCTGTACTACCCATGGCGGGCCCATCGTTAGTGCTCAGTGTGGAGGGAAGGGAAGAAGCTGCCCTCCCTGCAGGCTGAGCCCATGTCTCAGACCTCAGTTTCCGCTCCCACCTCTCTCACATGTCTGCTCCAGAAACCAAAGGTGCCTGTTCTCTCCACTCCCTGGGTGAAGGGCCGGCAGCAGCAGCAGCAGAGTCATTAGGCCACTTCAGACGCCTGGTGATTTAGCAGCGTGATTACCCTGCTAATGCAATACCTCACAAGGCTTTTTATTAGATTTTCCCCCTTTTCCTTCCAAATGCCCTTTGGAAATAAACACCTGAGGCTGTTACACTCTATACCACTCTTTTTAATTAACTTTTAAATCACGTACTGTCACCCAGACCTTCCTCAAATGTTAACTCTGGGCTGGGCTGGGCTGGGCTGGGCTGGGCTGGGCTGGGCTGGGCTGGGCTGGGCTTGGAGACCTGCTCCCTCTGCTTTGTCTCTGCCCATGAATGGGAACTCTCTGGGTCTCAATCTCAAGTGGCCTCAGAGTGGACATTTGGTACTGTGTCACATAGATGACACAGCAGTAACCACCCGCTTTCCCTACTGGCCACCTGTGGGTCTGAACAGGACACTCTTGCCCCTCCCTTGGGCCCAGCTCATAGCTAGGACACTGTGGGAACCTATGGACATCACTAGGCTCCAGCCCTGGACCTCAGTCTTCTCAGGTCACTCCTGCATCATCAGTGGAGACTTTGGTGCCCACTCCCATTCTCTATCAGTAGCCTCTGATCTTGTGTTCATGCCCCAACTTCTGTGCCTTTCCCTGGCCGCACCTGCCAGCTCTCATATTCTGCATTTGGGAGCCTGGGACATTCAGTTCTCCTCTTTACTCTCAGTCATAGAGGATGGCTCTTCCCAGGAGAGGCAGAATACAGAGTAGGCCATCATGCCACAGCAGAAGGGTGGCTCAGACAAGGGTGCAATCACACATAGTTAGTTCCGTCCAGCTTCCCAGCATTCCATCTACTTACTATAGAGGAATTCTACCCAGTATAGCAGGGTTCTATCTAGTATACCAGGATCCCATATAGCATACCGGGATTCCATTTAGTGTACCAGGATTCTGTACCCATGTCCAGTATACCAGGATCCCACACAGCACGTTAGCATTCAATCTAATACACTGTGATTCTATCCAACATACCAGGTTCTGTCCAGCATAAAGGGTTTCCACCCAGCATATCAGGATTCTGCCAAGTATACTAGAACTCTGTCCCTAGCATACTGGGGTTCTTTCCAGCATCCTGGGGTTTCATCCAGCATACGGGAATTCTATGTAATTTACTGGGATTTGTCTTGTTTCCTGGGGTTCCATCCAGCATACCGGGGCTTGCCCAGTGTGCCATAATTCCATCCAGATTACTGGGGTGCTTTCCAACATATTGAGGTGCCATTTAGCATAGTGGGGTACCATCTGATGTATCGGGATGCTATCTAGCATACCTTTTCATTCTCTGCTCACTGACTAGTTTTCTTACCTTCTCTGTGGTCATGTGACTGGAAAGCTCATCCTCTTCCCTACTTTCATTTTCATTCATGCTCTAAGAAGCCTGGACCTTCTGGGTCCTCTGGTGCTGGCTGCTTGGCAAGGTAGCGGTAGTGGCCATCATAGCCAGTTCTTTCTAGGAACTTGTAGTGTACTGGCCAGGGTCACAGCGAACCCCTTGCCCTTGTCCACACCTTCCCTGCAGGACACAAACCCCGTGTCTGTCTGGCCCTCCTCCAGCTAGTTCTGTAGTTAGTGTATGGTCAGCTCTTCCCTCTGCCCTTTTGGCTGCTGGTCAGGCCACAAAGGCTAAGATTCTGGCGTCTCCTCTGGTCTCCTCTGTGGGTCTCAGTCCCTATCCATCTGTCTTCTCTGTACTAGTAGGCTCAGCCGTGGGGTCATCCTATAAGGTGGGTGAGAACTGGGATGTATCTACCTATAGAACTCATCTCTGCTGCCTGTAGCCATGCTCATCCCTCCAAACTGCAAACTGGACATGAGGATCTTGGTACTAGATGCATCTGTGGTTTTATGCTTGTGGAGATGGGTCCCTCGAGTGCCCAGATATTGTGGGTGGGTTTGGAATGAGCCTCCACAGTCACAGGAGCAAGTAGGCCAGTGTGCCTGTGGAGAGCTTGACTCGTGGAGCACTCTCGGGTACTGGCTTAGCGTCATGCTAGGATCGCTGGCAGAAGGGCAGCATATGGCTGACTATCGAGTGGGCAGTACTTCTGAGTCACCCCAAGGCTTCCTTGTCCTCCGTAGCCTTGAGTCCTGGGAGCCCCTGGGCCTGGCCTCAAACTGACATCATCTTTCCCAGCCCAGGATAGGAACCTGTAACCCCAGGCTCTAGGTCTGTCAGGAACCCTGTAAGAACTTGAGGTAGTCCAGGAAAGGGAGTTCTTAGCAGCCACCATAGGCCCTCCCATGGCCAGGCAGATCATGGTAGGTTGCCAGAATATTCACCTGAGCCTAGACACCTCTAGGGCAGGCAAGGCCTATGCCCCTCCCTGGGTACCTGGTGTCCCTGGTATGGGCACCATCCCTAGGACAGGTCACCTGCACCAGGCAGACAGCTGTCACTGGGTATTGGGCATTATCCAATACACAGATGTATTGATAAGGCCATCTGTGTCTCCAGAAACAGGAGTAAAGAGAACTAACAAGGAGCAGCTCTCAGGAACCTTCAGGAAACAGAACTTCCTGTTGTTGCTGCCCCATGGCATGGGCCCATCCCAAGGGGCTTCTACAACAAGCCATCCAGGAGTGCCCTGTGATGACCCACCCTGTCCTCAGGAGGGGGCCTGCCCAGCTACTTAGCCCAGTGCTCGGCAAAGGTGGCCACTGCCCTACCGCTGTGTCTCTGCACTTCTCAGATCAGCAAAGGCCAAGAGAGAGATGTCTGCAGCATTGTTCTGGAAATTAGCTTCCCCTCTCCCTGAAGGTCGTGCACTCCACTAGAAAATTAACCAGTGCTTTCCTAATCAAATGAGACTGCCTCTTCCTTGGAGGAGAGGTGGCTGTGTCCAGCAGCTCATTCATCTTGGAACGCAGCGGCACCCACGTGGGCCCTTGCTTTATTAAATAACCTCTCCTGGATGGCTGCCTCTCCACCTGTGGCCAAGTGCTAGTGTTGAGGGGAACGGCCTGGTGTACAGGTAGGGGGAGGATTGCCCATTCTTGGCTACACCTGTGGCTGCCTGATGTCTCCACAGCACACATCCTCGGGTTTATCTTCCTTCCTCATTAATGTCCTATGGGCCTGATTATCCAGTTTCGATTCCCCCTGGGTATGCCATCACCTAGTGGTCCTGCACAGATGCTGTAGTTAAGAATAGCCCCCATCCACACAGCCTGAGCCAAGGCGGCGTGTGTCCAGCCAGCCAACCCCAAGAGGTCCTCGAATTCACCCTTACAGCTTGAGCCTACATGTGGTGCCACACCCCTCAAGCCAAGTGCTGGGCTAGTCCAGCCCTGGTAAAGCACATGGACTCTTGAGTATTCAAAACTGCGACCCTAAAGAGCAAAGGATTGAGCCAGGCATGGCAGCACAAGCCAGTCATCCCACAGCTGAGGGGGGAGGACTTTGGGTTCTGGGCCAGCCTTGGCTATATGGTGATAGATTAACTCCAAGGCAGACCAGCTGCAGAGGTGACTATGAGTAAAGTATTTGTTAGAGCTGGAATCTCAGCAAAGGAGAAGCAAAGATGGGAAGAGCCTTTGAGCAGACAGCCTAGCCTGTCTGGTGAGCTCCAAGTCCCAGTGAAAGACCCTGACTCACAAAACAAGATGGCAAGCACGTGAGGAACAAGACTCAAGATTGACTTCTGTCCTCAGCACTTGTATGCCACACCGGTCATTCTCAGGCACACACATGCACAGACACACTCAAAAATAGGGCAGTGCAGCAGGGTGTGGAGGCAAGCAAATCTGTATGAATGTAAGGCCAGCCTGGACTACATAGTGAATTTCAGGCCAACCTGGGCAACATAGTAAGATCCTATCTTAGAAAACCACAGACTAAATAATAAATAAAATAATACATATTTGGAGTAGAGGGCAATGTCTGTGGGGATGGCTAAACTAGTGTGGCATTGTCTGGTGTAGACCGTCTTGCTATAGATAAAGTGAGTAATTTTACCCAGAGCCATACTTCATCTCTGTTACTGAGGAGGGACATGTCACATTGCAATGTCAACGACAGACCATGTGTCACATAGACCCTCAAGGTCACATGGCCTGGTTATGTGACTGAAAGTTCTCTGTAGGATGTTCACACTGGGATGACGATGCCCGGCCATGCATTTTCCTAGAATGTGCTTTTTTATTGAAGACACATTACTTCATGTGTGAGAAGGCATTTGTGTGTGTGTGTGCACATGCACAAGCTGGAAGGGAAGAGGTTGTCACTTGTGTTGTAGATTCTGTGTGAGCTAAGTCAGTGGGGGATCAGTGTCTTCTGGCTCTGTGCTCCTAAATCAGTAGAATGCCTGTGAAAAACCAGGTTGGGAGCTGGGGAGCTGGAAAGCATGAGGATCTGAGTTCAAACCCAGAAATCCACATTAAAAAACAGGCGCGACAG
The DNA here is from genome assembly GCF_011762505.2 of Arvicanthis niloticus. Lineage (NCBI taxonomy): Eukaryota > Metazoa > Chordata > Mammalia > Rodentia > Muridae > Arvicanthis > Arvicanthis niloticus. Next base: position 33,573 of record NW_023046272.1, read on the forward strand.
TGGGTATCTTCAAACCTAGTGCAACAGAGGCAGAGACAGAAGAGTCCCTGGGATTCGCTGTCTAGCCAAACCAACGATCCGCAGGTTCAGTGAGAGACCATGTCTCACAGAAGATAGAGAACAACAGAGGAAGATCTCCAACCCTGACCTCTGGCCTCCGCGCACTCACAGCCATGCACATCCCTGTGCGCACACCAAAACAAAAATAACAGGGGCTCGAGAGATGACTTGGTGATTGGAGAGCACTTACTGTTCTTAAGGAGGACCTGAGTGTGGTTCCCAGCACCATATCAAGTGGCTCCCAACTTCCTCTACCTTCAGCTCCAGGGGATCCAACCTCCTCTTCTGGACCCCCTAGCCACCTGTACTCATATCCACATGTCCATATGGTGATATATATGATCTTAGCTCACTCGGAACACACACATTTAAAATAAAAATTTAAAAAAAAAAAAAAAGAACAAGAGCCGGGCGGTGGTGGCGCACGCCTTTAATCCCAGCACTTGGGAGACAGAGGCAGGCGGATTTCTGAGTTCGAGGCCAGCCTGGTCTACAGAGTGAGTCCAAGACAGCCAGGACTACACAGAAAAACCCTGTCTCGAAAAAAACAAAAAACAAAAAACAACAACAACAACAAAAAAAACAAGAGCAGTGTGGTGGCAACATGCCTCTTAGTGCTCAGAAGCAGAGGCAGGCAGCTCTTTTTATAGCTTGATACTAGTTTAGTGAGTTCCACACCAGCCAGGGCTACACATCGAGACTGGCTCAAAGCCGGGATGAGTATCATCCATGCTGTCACCCTCAGCAGCAGGAAACATCACCATTTTGCTGAATGTGACCCTGTCTCCATGCCTGCATGGTGTTACACCCAGTGAATCAGTCCTTACAGTTAGGACAGCCTGCCTGTGAGTGCCCTGTACCCACCTGGTCAGTCTGCTTATTCACTTAAACATTCTGTGATCCAAAGAGCTACATCTCATTCCAGCTAGCCCTCACTTCCCAGGCATGGACATTGATGTCTGAAGGGTCGGGTGACCTGCCCATAGATCCATAGCTGCAGGTTCTGGTAGATGTCAGGATATCATCCACTCTTTTTATGGAGCTCTGTCTGCAGCCACCACCTCGTGCAACTGAGTTATGGGACCAGGGGCTCTGCCAGTGTCAGGGTTGGATGTGTGTAGCTTCCTAAGGGCATCCTCCAATGCCACATGACAGCTGTGTGCCAAGTGGGCAGCCAGTGCCTAGCCTGCCACTGTGCGTCACTCAGCCCTTGCCCATCCACACTGCTCAGGTGCATCCAGGAAGAAAAACAGAGCTTGCTAAATGGAAAAGGGCAAACTCAGTTGGAAAAGAGACATGGTCTTCAACACCCTGGACAAGTAGGGAGGGTGATTTCCCTTTCCTGAGACAGATGACAACATCAGAGTCCACTCAAAAATCATTTCCTAAAGCAAATCACAGGATGGTACCTGCCGGATGTGAGATGATTTGTATTCTATTCTTGGGGCCAAGGAGCAAATTGACTGCAGAGCGTGCTTTGCGATTTCTTTTTCAAATGAACGCCATCAATGGAACTGCAGCAGCAACAGCAGCACACGGACCCTCCCGCTGCAAGACAGGGACGGAGACAATCCCAGCACCGCTCGAGCCCCAGGACCCGCTCCAAAAGCAGACAACTCCTTCCTCATGCTGCCCAAGGATGTTGACCACTCCACCTTCCCACAAGAAGAGAACAAGATGCTTCTATCCCCTAGGGTCCAAAGAGTTGGGACAGCCCCAAACCTGCAGGTTCCACCTCCCAAGCATCCCCCAAAGTCCTGAGTTATCTAAGCTCAGCCATCCTTCTCCTCAGCTGCTTTCTTGCTGGTGGCAGTTAGGAAGACACCTACTTCCAAAGACGTCTTGGATTCAGGTGGTCACTTCCTTCTTCCCTCGTTTCCTTCATGGTTAGACACCTCCTCCCACATCACCCTGTGCGTCTGGAGCACCCCTTCAGTGCACACAGTGTGTCAGTTGTAGAATCCTGGGGGTGAAGGCTCTCCTGAAGGGGCATCAGCATCACCCATCCTGGTAGTGGCTTGTGACCTTCTGATCTCCCTCTGAAACTCTGCATTACTGAAGGGAGAGATGGCCCTGGTTGCTGCCAGTGAAGTCCCAGGGCTGGCTGGACCCTGAGAATATGAAGCCTACTGGGCAAGTGATTAGCCTGGAGATGGGCGGGTTCTTATGGCATGTGGGTGAGTGGGGGATGGATGAGTGCCAGGCCAACCACTTACCACATGATCATACATGAGTTCTGAGCCAGTTGAGGCGGGGGTGGCAAAGTTCCTAAGGCTGTCCACGGTCAGACAGTGGCTTCTTCTGCACTGGAATTCTGTGCTTTGCGTGTGACTGATCAGGGCTCACTTTGCATTAGAGCCCTGTCTCAAGTCATCACAGCTGCAAGAGGCTGAGAGTGGATCCCGTCCCTGGAGAGAAGCGGAGCCCCTTTCTTGCTGGTTAACTGCAGGGGCTTGCAGACCCTTTGCCTAGTGTGAGTCACGGTGCCCTGGGGCCTGCCCCCATCTTATAGAGCACATGCTAGGGATAGTAGGTAAAATGACCACAGTCCAGTGCCTGCTCACCAGCCAGCTGTACATCATCTTCCACAGTCCTGACAAGATCCTGGGCAGGTGTTCTCTCCCCACACCTGAGCCTGTGTTCCCGACCTCCCCGAGGAAGCTGCGAGACAGTTGGTGGAGATTGCCATGGGCATCCTCTGTAGGGCCTATGAGCTAAGCGCCGCACCCCCCCCCCAGACTGAGGAAGTCCCTCAAAGGAAGTACTCCCAATGCTGACCCTCAAGGAAAGGCCACATGGTAGCCTCAGGGAGGAGGGTTATATGGGTGCTTTCTGGCTGAGCTAGAAGTCTGCCATGCTGAGTCCCACACATCAGACCTCAGGATCTGCTGTGGGCACCCACCAAGATCCCTGTGGACAGCCTCCCGTCTGAGATCCTCCTGACCACCTGCCTGCCCGGCAGCTAACCTCTGCCCCGTAAAGCACAAAGTCGCAAGGCCACTGTGCTCTGCCAACCACGGGCCTCTCCCAGTGCTCACACATGTCAAAAGGCTGTGTTTTCGGGGAGCATGACTACATGTGTGTCAAGCTGGGTCAGTCCTGTAGGAGGCTCGGTGACACTGGATGAGACACCTCTAAAATTGCTGGCTACTTTTAAAAATCACCTTTTAATCCCAACAAAGACGTAAATGGCTGTGAGCAGTCCAACATGCTCTCCTGGCCACCCTCCCTCACCCCACTCCCGTCAACTTTATGGGCTCAGTCCTCTTGGAAACAAACTGGACCGCCTCTATGTTTCCTCTCTTTCACCTACCCTCATTGAATGGCCATGGCAAGAGGCTTCAGCTGTGCTGAGCTCAGCAGGAGGAGCGGGCATATCAGTGTCATGAGGCCATGGCCTCTGGGTGGAAAGTGACTTAGCTTTCCTGCTCTGTGAGCCCTGGCCTCATCCCAGCATAGCCATGCTGGCGCTCTCCAAGAAGACTGGACCAGGACAAAGCCTGCCATTTCAAAAATGAGCCTGGAGCCCAGGTCTCCTCCCCAATCTTTGTTTTTGACTCCTTCATATTAGGACTCCCTGTAGGAGACATGCACTTTGGCAGTGGGATGTTTTAATTGCCTCTCAAAATAGCTTACAATAAAGAACACTAAACTGTGACTAACCAATTGTATTTAAGGAAGCCGGCACAGTCAGAGGTGGGCCAGCTGATGGAGCCTGCCCACTCACACAGCCATGGAGCTGCCGTGTGGCCATGTAGGCCCTGACCCCCTCTGAGCTTCCTGCCACAGTCCCCTGGGCCGGTTTCAATTGAGTGTTCCAGAGGAGGGAGTGTTACTCTGCAGCATCAGAACAGAAGCAGCTAGTAACATGGGCAGCTGATGCTACCAGACCCTCCACACAGAAACTCTACCACCAGAGACTTGTGAATGCTTGTAATAAAACACCAGGGCAGGAGGGGGCACTCCTCTTCACCGACCCTGCTTCCCTAAGTGGTCTAGTAGCCATTTTTCACCCACCAGCTCCATGTAACTCAGCCTGACTAGGGGCGAGCTTCTCCCTTGATCTTCACATAGTCTTGCTTTCCCTCGGCATCGGGGGTTTCAGCCAGCCAGTTCTCACCCAGAGGAGGAGGCTCTGAGTTAGTCTGCAAACTAAGCCATGGGAAGTGGTCATGGACAAGTGACCTGCACTTGTGCACGGAGCGTTTAACCCATGGACCCTGCCCTATTTTATGGCCTGGCCCAGAGGGTCCTGGATGTGCCCTGCACTTTCAAGGAGCCCATGAGCAGAGGGAGAAGGGAGGGTCTGAGACAGAATCCATTGCCATCTCCTGAGGGCACACCAGTGTTAGGCATGTGGTAGAGATTCATTGGAAGGACTTAAAGAGGATGCTTTGATGGATCTCTCTGGCATGGAGGATATGCGTTCCTTCTCAGTCATTCCTGAAGGTACTCACCTAGATTAAGCTAGAGATGGCAAGGAACAGGCACCCAGTACCATGGGATCTTTTTTCCAGCCACTGCGAGACAGCCATGTGGATCCTGAATAGAGAGCAGAGGGCCCAGAGGGCTGTAACCCGGAAGCATGCCCACACAGGGCTGAAGCTGGAGGAAGCCAGGAGCCCAGGAGGGAAGGGCTGCATGTGAATCCCACAGTGTTGCCTCATCTCTCTTAATTACTGGCAGGGCAGTTGCTGAGTTGAACTGGAGCTGGAAAGCCTCAGTGAGTAATTACTGTCAGAAACACAAGATCTACAAAGACATAAGCTCACAGCTTGGTTATGTTACCGAGTCTAATTAAAAAAACAAGAAAGAAAATTCTCTTTCATGATCGACTTTCAGGGCCAGTGAAAGATGAAAACCAAGGCAGCTTGCAGTTGATGCCAACACCAAGGGTAAGTGAGCAGTCCACACAGAGATGGGCAGACATGCTAGGGTGGCCAGGGATCCTGGGACGTCCTCAGCCAGGAAGCACCTGTGACTCACAAGAGGATTGAGTCACCTGACCTATCTGGGCCCAAGATGAATACCACCTTTTGAGGTACTGGGGACATTCCTGCCAGCAGGCTTCTCCCTCCAGCCAGTCTCTTCTGTAGGTGGTTGGGGAAGTTGGCTTCTACTAGAAGCCCCTGCCCTGCCAGAGCCTCCAGCAGGCCTGCCTGTGTTGAGACAGCAGGGCAGTGGTTTCTGGTAGCATAGACACCTTTGAACCTTTGACCTTCTGAGCAGCCTCATTGGTCTGGATTCCTCCTTGGGAAGAGGTTGCCAAGGGCAGCACATCTCTGAAAACAGTTATTGACCGGATGCCCTGCTGGGTGCCACAGTCCATGTGGTGGGAACTAGATGGAAATCCATCAGTCCTCAGTGCAGGTAGTCCAGAAGGGTCTGAACAGAGGCGGATTCGGCACCATGAGTGACGGAGACTTTTCTGCCTTTATCTCAAGGTGCCCACAGCTGTCAGGAAGGCCAGCAGCTGCCTTGTTAGTCTGTCTGCCTGAGAACTCCCAGCAGAGGCTCTGCATGAGTCTGAAGTAGGACAGAACAGCCAAGTCCTGGGCAGGTACCAGCAGGGTGTTTGAGGAACTTCCATGCTGTTTTCTGAGAAGCGAGTGGCCTGACCCACTGGGGCCCACTGTGCCACGTGTCAGACTTCAGGCAAGTGAGACATGGTGAGGAGAGCACGTCCTCGCCCCTCCAAGTCTTCAGAGATTTACCTCTGAAAGTCGTGTCATTCACAGGATATTTTTTAACCCAGAACCAACAAATCTGCCTTTTAGCATCAGCTGCAGCAACAGCCTGAGCCCGCAGCTTTTAGAGCAGATGGTTGCCCGGCTGTCATCTATGTCCCTGGGCCCACCAGGAGCCCTGAACCACACCTGCTACATCAGAAGGGCAGCTGCCTTCAGCGAGGCATGCCAGAGCCACCGAGAGTACAACTCCCCACTAAGCATTGGTCCTGAGAGGCCATCACAGATCAGAGAAGCCTAAACCTTGATCTTGACTACTTTGCCAGCACACAGTCAAGGCTGGGTCCCTAGAGTCACTCTGTGCTCACCTGGCCTTTTTTGCTTCTACCCTATCCTTGGGGACAGGACGGGCCTCAGTCCTGTTCCATTCAAGTGTGAGGTACCTTAGACCTCACCCTTATAGCCTGAATAAAGACCTCCCGTGGTGGAGTATAGGACAAAGCACACACCCAGCACCTAGGTTTACTAGGCTACAGGTTCCCATCAGAGAGCAGGAGATTTAGGCTCAAGGGCCTCTGGCTGTAGCCATGTATGACCTAGTGTGCTCAACTCTGAGCTGAATGTCACATGTAGCAAATGACAGGTCCCCAGGAAAGAAGCCAGCCATGGCTAGAGACAAGGCTTTTCTCTTAGAAGATTTTCATGGCATAGAGTTCCCTCTTCAGCCTGTGTTTAGCTGCATGGTGACAGAAATCAGGTGATGGGCTGGGCTCTGAGCACTGAGGTACACACTCTGCTAAGTCCCCAGACCCACGGGGGCCTTCCCTTCCAATGTGGACAGTTGGCAGGCAGGCCTTTACTGTTAAACCACTTTAAGATCCCATGACTGGGGTTCCACTGAGCAGTAGAGCACTGGTCTGCCGGCACAAGCTTGAGGTTCTATCCCAGCACAGACAGATAGGAGACAGGTGCCAGGGGAACAGATATTGATTCCAGTGTCTTCCACCATTGCTGTCTCAGAGGGAGGTGCTAGGAATTTTTTTTCTATTCCTCTCCACATGTTTTACTATGCATTTGTTTATTATTACTGCGTGTATGTGGTGGGGCAGGGGCTGCATGGCACAGTGTGCATGCAGAAGTCAGAGGACAACGTCGTGCAGTGAGTCTTCTCCTTCTGCCTGCGTGGGTTCTGGGGATTGAACTCAGATTGTCAGGCTCCTGTGGCAGGTGCCTTATTCACTGAGCCACCTTGCCAGCTCCATGGTTTTTGTTTTATTTTGGTGATTCTGGGACCTGAATCCCCGGTTCTGGGCTTGTGAGGCTTTCTGGCTAGTCCTTGATTCCTGTTTTCTAAGACAGGATCTCTGACTGAACCAGAGCTCACAGCTCAGCTCCAAGGTGGCCATAAATTCTGGGGATGTACTTAGCTGCCCTGCAACACCCCTAGGTCTGCACAAGGATCACAGGCTCACTGCTGACTTGTACGTGGTGGTGGTGGTAGGGAGCCAATGTTGTGTCCTCGTCCTCATGAAGCTGGCATTTTACCACTGAGCCAGCCCTCGCCCTCTTGTGGAACTTTCTAAGGGCTGTATCCCTTGCCTTCTGTGGTTCCATCTCCCCTGATCCTGCATAGCACTCCTCCCTGCTTCAGGAAGTATTGCGCCAGGGTACCCATGTGGCACGCAGGACATCTTTGTGGAGTGAGTTCTCTCCTTCCTCCTTTCTGTGGGTCTTTGGGCTGCATGGCAAGTTCTTACCCATCCTGCCAGCCCCTTGGCTCATTTTTAAAAACTAGATTGTGTATTTCCTTGTTACTGGATTTCAGGAGTCTTTGTATAGCTGAACACACAACATTTATCAGCCGTATATCATGCTATGTTCTCCTAGGCTATGCTTTTTGGGAAAAGTATCAGCCTAGGGCCCCCAAGACCAAGTTTTCAGCACAAAGGAGGTTGAACCAGAGGGACAGAGGGCAGGGAATTAGAGACAAAGACAGGGAGATAGAAGACGAGGGAGAGGGGAAGGGAGCAAAGAAGATGAAGAAGGGGTATTTGTCCTGGAGGACAAAGGACTGCCTTTGGATAGAAAAGAGACAGATGTGGTCCATAAGCAAATGGTACAAGAAGAACCCCGTGTTAGGATGAGGCGTAATTGGGCTTGTGAGTTGAGTGAATTAAAGGGGACTTTTGATTGATGGATTTCAATTCTTTGATAGCTGGATGTTGCTAGTCAGCCTCAGGAGGAGGAAGTGGCCAAATGAGGGAATAGAACTTGGTGGCTCGCTTCAGGAATGTAATCTAACAATTTTTAGCAAGATAGGGGGAATGGGGGAGAAGGGCAAGGCCTGCCAGAGCCATGTTTGCCACACATTTGAGTGGCCAGAGTCCTTCAACATTTGTCTTTTCATTTTCTGAAAGCATTTAGAGAAGAGCAGAAGTTTTAGCTTTGGATAGATCATCAGTCCTGTTTGTGGAGAGTGTATCTGGTGTATCTAAGGACGATTTCTCTCCATGCTTTTCTTCTAGGAGTTCTATTGTGTACATTTTTCAGGTCTGATCCATTGGAGTTTACTTTCAGATCTGATACTAGACATGTTTAGAAGTTCTCTCTCCTGCATCTGTGGGGGACTGGGGATGTGGCTCAGACGGCAGAGTACATTTACCTAGCTTACACAGAGCTCTGGGCTCTGTCCTAACCTGGTCTGCAGGTGCATGCCTGCAATCCCAGTGCTCCAGAGTAGACCAGAGGGTCTAGGCCTTCCTTAGCTATAGAAATTTAAGGCCAACCTGGACTTCATGAGACTCTGTCTCAAAAGAATGTGGGGGCGTGCACACATACCTTCATATGTCCTGACACAGTGACATTGCTTAGAAAACACTGAGTTACCTTTGTACCTTGGCCATGAACCTGAGTCAGCCTCAGAGTGACCCGCCACCATCCTCCATTTGTGCCTGTTACTGCTTCATCCTTGCCCAGCAAATCAAAGAGTGTTCACTCCAGCTTTGCTCTTTTTCAGACCATGTGGGAATCCCAGGATTTGTAGATCTCTTTCCAAACTGTAGTCTCAGCCGTTCACGTTCTCCAAAGCGGGAAGGCAGCTCTCGGGTGTTGACTGGGCATGCACCAACTGTGCAGATTGCCTGGGGATGCTGCATCTTAGCAACGCAGCTCCCAGCCAAAGAGGGCTTCCTCTGAGCCCGTCTTCTCATCTCCACCCTGCAGCTCTCTCAATCTTCTCTCAATCTTTCCCTAGGTGATTCATGTTTCAGTGTTGTTATAAAAGGTATTGGCTTACACTTGTCATTTCCGTTGGTTGCTGGCATAGAGCACCCTAGGATGCCGCCTGTACAGAAGTGGTGTGCAGGCGTCTCCATCTTCTCTCTTCCGTGAGAGAGAAGCATTCACTCCTGCCCCTCGGGGATGGGTTCCTGGTCCAATTCTACTTCGCAAAGATGCTTGGTTTTACTTTTGAAAAATGCATGTTGGGAAAATGGCTCACTAGGTAAGAACACTTGCTACAGCCACAAGGATTTGTGTTTGAGGCCCACAGCCTGCATAAGAAGCCAGGCATAGTGGCTCGCACTTGTCACCCCAGCACTGGGGAGGCTGACAACAGTAGGTGTTGGGGCTTTCTGGGCAGCCACATCCCAGGCCAGTGAGAGGTCCTGTCCCAGTGACGGAGATGGATGATTCCTGAGGAACGACAGCTAAAGTTGTCCTCTGGCCTACACACACACACAACACACACACACACACACACACACACACACACACGAAATGTATGTTACTCGTGTACTATATGTATTTGCTTTGAGGTGAGTGTATGGTTCCTTTTTCATGGGTAATAGTTGAGTCTCCATGAGTCTCCAGTGCCAAGCAGCCTTGGATTCTTGGAGAAGCCTGAGGGGTCATTGTTTGGGATGGGCAGGCTCAAGAGGCAGACACTTGGTCCCAGCAGGTTACTCTACCTGGGGAAGTCTGGAGACTTTAGGAGCAGGGCCTTGCTAGAAGAACAGGTCATTAGGTGTGTATCCGTTAGTGCTATGTGGCCTATGTAGTCCTGGTTGGCCCTAGTACCCTTCTCTGCTTCTCAGCCAAAGTAAAGTGCTCTGTTTTGTCATGGCTCCTGCCATGATTGACTGGGAAAGTGTGAGGAAAATAAATCATCTTTCAGTATTCTTTACAGCTATACAACGTGACTGAAGCGGGGGGTAGGGGGGCTGGGAAGATGGCTTCGTTGTTAAAACACTTGCCTTGTAAGTATGAAGGCCTGAGTTTGATCCCCAGAAACATACATTTTTTAAAAAACACATGTTGAGGTTCAGGCTTCTAATCCCTGTGCTGGGGAGATAGAGACAGGAGGTTGCCTGAGGCTCATGCCAGCCAGACTAACCTGGTATCAGTGGATACCAGGCCAGGGAGAGACTCTCCCAAAACATAAAATCCAAGGCAGACTGTACTTGGAATAACCCAAGGTTGACCTCTGGCCTTCACACGTATGAACATACATGTGCAAAGGTACGTCCACACAAGTGACTCACACACAGCTGTGAGGTAGCGTTTGCACTACACAATGAGACCTGGGGCTTAGCCATACCCTTTGAGAACGCTGTGTCATCTGAGGGTCCTTGTTTTATAGTCTGTGCCTTTTCTTTACGATGTCTTCAGATTTTGTTTTCATCGGGGGGGTGGACAGCGTTTTAGAAATCGTCTATGTAAGGGACTAGAGGTATAGCTGGGTCTAAAGAGCCTAGAACCCTCCGGTGAGCCTGGAGAGTGGCTCCGGAGTAGGGTGCTTTCTGTTATGCACAAGGCTCTGGGTTCCATCCTCAGAAATGCAAAATGGTGGGTGGGTGGGTAGATGGGTGGGTGGGTAGATGGGTGGGTGGGTAGATGGATGAATAGTTGGTTTATAGTATAGGTCAGCGTGGGAGTCAGGCTTGTAGGCCTTGGGTGTCTGAAGACCCTTCAAGTTTGTTATCCCACAATGTGTCAAGTTCAGTGTTGCCAGTCCACTCTTTGCTGCCCCCTGTGGTGGTTTGAATATGCTTGGCCCAGGAAGTGGCACTATTTGGAGGCATGGCCTTGTTGGAGTGGGTGTGACCTTGTTGGAGGTGTGGCCTTGTTGTAGGCTTTAAGACCTTCATCTCAGCTGCCTAGAAGTCAGTATTCTGCTAATAGGCCTCAGAATAAGATGTAGAATTCTCAGCTCCTCCTACGCCATACCTGCCTGGATACTGCCATGTTCCTGCCTTGATGACAAGGGACAGAACCTCTGAACTTGTAAGCCAGCCCCAATTAGATATTGTCCTTCTAAGAGTTGCTCACAGCAGTAAAATCCTCACTAAAGACACCCCATTATCTCCTTGCCATCGTCGTTTTCAGGGAGAAAGCTGTCACTCCTATCTTCATTTCTCCTTGAGAAACCATTTCTGCCCCTGGCAGCTGTTTGGAGTCTGGAGGTGAGCAAGACAGAGGTGTGTGCTCTGATGCCATTTTCCTCTTGCCTTGTTGGAGCATATTGGGCTTCTTGGGTCTTTTGATTTGGCGTGTCCTTCCATTGCACAAATGTAGTGTGATTGTCTCAAGAGTCTCTCCATCCCCCATGTTGGTTACACATCACTGGATAACAGCTCACAGTGGCCAGTTCTGAAGGCCAGGATCTGAGGAGGGCACTGCTCAAGGACTCCATGACCGCAGTCACCTAGGGTCTCCTGGGAAGGATGGGTACAGACCCTTGCACAGAGCCATCACCAGGAATCCACAGTAGCTGCTGTCTGGGAGCCTCTGACACATACCGTGCTGCTTACTTCATCTGAGCTCTGGAAGCAGAGGGAGAGCCCAGCAACACCCATCAGAGCTGAGTGTGAGGTAACAGAAACCTCCCAGCGTTTGTGCCATGCAGCTGGTCTGAAGTGGATCCTACTGAAGGGCCGGACTAACACGCCTTTGTATCTGGATGTGGGTTGTTAAGAGCTGTTCACAGGCACCAGCACAGGATGGCCTCTCCTTTGGACTCTAGATGTATGTGAAGCCCTGTCATGTGACCCTGTCATGTTACCCATAGATGGGTGGGTAATTTCTCCTTTGTTGTTTTGAGTATCTCCTCCCATGCCATCTTTGAGATTAGTCATCCTCTCGGGGCAGTATGTGGCCTGCCCTAGTGCCTCCCACTGCCTGTCCTGTTTGGTCACATGGTGTGAAGTAATGGTGAGTTAATGTTACCTGTTACAGCTGTCCCCTGGTTCTCATTTCTTTCTCTGTGAGCCCTGCCTTCCTGAGTCTCCCTGTAACCACCTGAGCATCAGTGGGTACTGACTCTTTCCTCAGTACTGACTCCCTTGTCTGGGTCCCAGACTTCTGGAGATGACAGTAAATATTGTTGACTTTGCAGTAGAGTTGTCTGGAAGCAGTTTGAACCTCGGAGACCTTGGTTTAAGATTTGTGAGATGGGGCCCAACTGTAGGGACTCCTTCTGACCCGCCACTGATAGCAGACCCTTTCAGTATCTCCTGAGTCCCCAATAGCTGTCCTGGGGCTGGGAGAGAGGGCAGTTTTCAGCCCTGGGAGCTACAAGTGCTGGCTGGGTCTCTGGTCTTTTAGTTTGTCCTGGTCAGTCAGCTTTTTACACCAGGTGCCAGTCACCATCCAACAGAAGAGAGCACACTTAAAGTCATCTCCTCTCCCACGTCAGCCCTACCCTGCAATCTCAGGCTACCCCTTTCTATTCTTTGTCCCCTTAGGTCCCTTGACTGGAAAACTGTGCTTCCTAGTTTGGGGGTTGTGGCATCTTTTCACATGTGTGTTTGTATGAGGGACTATACACGTGCATATACGCATGTGTGCTGGGTTACAGGGGTGCATGTGCTTGTGGGAGCATCTTCTCAATGTTCCCCCCTTCTGTCTTCATTTGTTTACTTATGGGGTGGGGCACATGCACGGCATTAGTGGGGCCAGAGGAGAGTCAGTTCTCTGCTTCTACTATGTGAGTCAGAAGCATCAAACTCAGGTCATCAGGTTCAACGCAGTCACCTCTACCTGCTGCGCCCTCTGGACAGCTCCCCAGGTTCTTTAATGAGGCAGGATCTCTCAGTGAAGCTGCAGCTTTCTGACTCAGCTAGGCAGGCTGCCTGTCTCCACCTCTCCTAGAGACAGGGTTACGGATGTACCATCCTTGGCTTTAGAGCAGGGTTATGGATGTTCAGTGCTATGTCTGGCTTTAGAATAGTGTATGGATATGCACTGCTATGTGTACCATGGGCTCTTTATCCACCAAGTCTCTCCCTGGCTCCTTGTCTCATTTGGACTACGTCACATGGTAAGTGACTTAGTGCCATTCCATTGCCTTGACTGGGAGCTCTGCGTCGCCCACAGCCCTCCACAAAGGGCCTCACACTTTCTGTTTTATGTGAAGATGCCAGCTCAGAGAAGGAAAACAGTGTTTACATCCTGGTCATGCAGCAACTAAGAGTGACAGCTGGGGCTATATCTCACCAGGTGATGTCAACGCTCTAAATACGGTGGCTCCGGGAAAAGCCACTCTCAGTGACCCAGTGCGCTGTTGGTGGCAGACTGACCAGTGAGAAGACCAGCCCATCTATTCTGTCTCCCAGCCCTTGGCAAGATGACCAAGGCTTTGGAGCAGAGCACCCTGGGTACCCTGGCTCTCCCAAGATCCAGTGTCCGGGCTGTAGAAGAATGACTTCCCCAGCCTTTCCCCTTTGCTCAGGGCACGAGCTGAATTGCATGGCCTTCTGTGCACTACTGTTTTCCTCTCTGCCCCCACTGCTCCAGTATGTCCTGGGCCCCTGTGGCCTCCAAGCTCATAGGGAACCTGTGAAGGGCCAGGGCTCCCTTGTCTGCCCTGCTGGGTGAGACCCCATAGATAGAACCCACGGGCTCCGTCCCTGCCCTGTACCCTCCACTCCCTCCCAAAGCTGCAGGAGCAGCTGTGGAACTCTGAAACAGAACACAAGCCTGAGGGACGCACTGCTCATAAATAGAAAGCATCTAATAATAATAATTGTGGGTTTGAGAATCGTTAGGGGCTGCAAGGCCCAGCCTCCCCCCGGCACCCCCAGCTCTAGAGAGAAAGGTCGCCCCTAGCCAGGATGGTAAATTCCTTTCACGCTTCGTCATTAGCCCACACTACATTGGATACTTTCCTTGGCACAGTTCAGCAGGGACACCAGGCAAGCCATTTGCCACACAGACACAGTCTCTACTCTTAGAACTCCATTGGGACCATCATTTTCAGCTCTGCCTTCATCATCCTGAACCAGTGGCTGGCAGTTCCTCCTGGGGTCTGGCAACTTGGGGCACAGGAGGGACATGGAAGCCTGGTCGTGCTGGGTGCCAGCTATCCCAGAGCACACTGGCACAGCTCTTCCCATGAGCCTCTGGTTTCAGGGTAGGCAGGAGGAAGGTCTGGTGGGTAAAGGAGGGAGGGACTTGGGGAAGGTGTAAATGAAAGCCGGTTACATGAAGAGGGGTCCCTGGGCTGAGCTTACTGGAGTGGTTTGCTGTCTCTACCACCTAGATAGCACAGCCTCACAGGGCCTGCACACTGTACACCCCCCTGACAGTGTGAGGCAGGGTGGGGATGGCAGCCACTGTAGTGTCAGTGGAGTAGAGGGAACAGACCCAGGTCTAGATGCTGAAGAGTAGGAAGACTGTGGAGGGCACCATCTTCCCTGGGCCTGAGCAGATAGGGACTCACCCAATGCTGGCTCATTGGTGCCTTCTGGCCATGTGCCCAGCAACCCCACATCCCTGTCTGGATCTCATTGACTTCACGCACATACAAGTCACATCCCCTGCCCAAAGCCCTTCAGCCCTGTAAGCCTTGGTCACGTTCCCTGCTGGAGGTGGAGGTATGGGTCAAAGTGCAGAGGCTGACAGCTGTCAGCAGTGGGCATCTGCATCTCTGCGCACTGGTCCCACAGTGCTGTCGGCCTGTCCCCAGCACAGAGGGAGAGGGAGCTAGAGACGGCACATGCACGTAGCCCATAAATATTTCTAACCGCAGCCAGCACGTCTGACTGGGCAATTTGCTTTTTAAAAAATTGCGCTCTAATTTTAAGTGAACAGCCCCTAATTATGGTGATTTGCAGGCACCTGGGGACCGGGTGGCATTTGAACACGGCAGAGCGGTGCAGGCACTGATTGGCGGGGTGTCATTCAACCCGCACATGCTGATAAGCCAGGACCACTTCCCTGGGTGGGGCTGCACCAGGAGGTGAGCCTACCCGTGCCAAGGCAGGCAGGGCAACCAGGGAAGCCAAGTTGAGAAAGTGGGCAGAAGGACTTCAGAAGGGCCTAATTGGGCCATGTCCAACTTGTGGTACAAACCTCAGACTTGGTTTTGTTTGAGACTTGCAAGGAGAGACATTTCCTGCCCTCCCTCCAACCTCCAGAGGGACCTGCCAGGACTTGTACTGGCCACACAGAGGCTCCAAGAGCAGATACCCAATGGGGTTGGAGTGGGTTTTATGTGCCCTCTTTAGTTCTTGCCTATTTATAAAGACAGGCAAGTGGTGCTGACAGCTGAGACGGGTCTATTTCAAATAAAGAATGGGTGTGGTGGCCTGTCATCTGAGCTACTTGGAACACAGAGGCAGGAGGACCATAGTTCAAGGCCAGCCTGGGTAACTTAGTGAGGCCTTCTCTCAAAATAAAACAATATTACCAAGAAGACTGGAGAGTGGCTCAGTGGTAGAGCCCCTGCCTAGAATCCCCCAGTGAGGGGCTGGGGGCGTGGCTCAGTGGTAGAGCCCCTGCCTAGAATCCCCCAGTGAGAGGCTAGGGCATGGCTCAGTGGGAGGGCACCTGACTACAGTTCTCTAGTATAAGGACTGGAGGCATAGTCTGATGTTGGGGTGCTTACCTAACCTGTAAGTTAGGTTCCATTTCTAGTACCACACTTAAACAGACAGACACACATCTGGGGAGGGGCACGGGAGACATGACACCCAGAAGTTCTTGCTGAGGGGACTCAGACCATGGGGGTGTCGAGACAGGAAAGAGCCCTGGAGGTTCTCCCACACTGCTCCTCCCCCACAGCTCTGCCTGCTTCTTCCCAAACAGCTGCCTCAGAGTCAGCCCCTCTGACATTTCAGGAAAAACATTGCGAGTCGAGAGCAGAAGGGAGAAATGAAAGGATTTTCTCAAGAAAAGGTCAGAGTGGTTTCTCTTATTTTTGTTTAAAGATGGTTTGTGTTGAACTATGACAAGGCTAAATGTATTAAGGGCCATGGGAACAGACTGGGGGCGGCCTATGCGAGAAAACAGGAGGAAAACCCAGGTAACAAGCAAGACAGGAGACAGCCTGGGGAAGCAGTGAGGCAGAAACCCCATTCCCCGATGGCCCACGAGGGAGGAGGTGAGACGGAGTGTGGGGGCCTTGGCAGCTTCAGTCCCCCCAGGTCCTCTCTTGCTCATACTAGGGAGTGGCAGTCTGCCAGGACCTAAGGGAGCAGCCTGGCCATCTGTGTGGCTCCCAGGAGTAGGGTCACCTGCAGAGCCACCGGCAGGAGGGATCTTTCAGAACAAACTCCTAGATGCCTTGCGCCATGCATCCGGGTTATCATTAGCACATCCACTGTGCATTATTCATTGGCACAGGCTACTCACAGAGAAACACTATCCCCAAAGCAGGCACTCCCTCCTCTCTCACCATGGAACACACCACCAGCCTCCTGCCTCTGCCATATTGTCTTGTATAGATGCCTCACGCCAATGGCACCACATAAACAGCCTACTATACTCAAAGTTCCTTGAGCTTGTCCCTTTTCAAGGCTGGATTATTTACTCACATATGTGTAGCTAAACTGCACTTTGTTTACTCCTGCATCCCTCCAGGCCGTTATTCATCATGTCACAGTGGAAACTGGTATGTGCCCCTTCGTGTGGATGTGTGTTTAGTTGGCCTGGGTGCCCACTGAAGGGAAGCCAGTAGATCACATGGTCATGCTAAGGAATTTCGAGGCTTTTCCACAGGAGCTGAACTTCCTGCCAGTGATGCACAGATGTTCTGATTTCTTGTCATCCTTTCCGATGCCTGCCTTTCTTCAGATGGCTGTCCGGTGGGCTCTGGCCTGACTCAAATCCCCTAGCAACCCCATGAACCCACTTTCTTTTTTCGGACCCTCATGCTTCTTCCTTGGAGAACCAGCCAGTCTGACCTCTGCTCTGCTCCTAATTGGGTCCTCTGTCTTTCTGTGGCTGATGGGAAGGGCTTTAGGTTTATTGGACACTAGTCCTACATCAGATCCAAGTTTTGGGAATAGTCCTGTGTGGAGTTGTGACTTCTTGCCTGGCCTTGCAAGCAGGGGCTTTTCTCTCATACCCAGTGGTCCTTCTGTATTTTGGGCCACTACAGTATGGCTGGGCCAATGGGCAGGGAAGGCCCCAGGAAAAGTGAGCGTTGGAAGAGGAAGGATGACAGGAAGGCCCAGGGGCTCCGTCTGCTTCTCCCAACTGAGCCTGAATGGTGAAGGGTAGCCTGCCCAGACAGCGCACAACCTGGGCAGACCCAGGGCAACTGCATCTGTACAGCTGTGAGCCTGGCTGCAAGCTGCACTCCCACCTCCCCTCAGTGGTCACAGAGCCATTGTGTCCTTCCTTCAGTTAGAGGTGATGTAAGAAAACAGGGCAAGAACCAGTCAGAGCTAAACCTCCATTGGTGATACCCAGCATTCTGGCTTCAGACTGGAAGATGCTCTGGGTTTGCTTCACCTCACCAGATCAAGCAAGTAACAACTAAAGATCCAGGCACTGGAATGGAAGTCCCCAGGAATCTGTAGCCGGTTGTGATTGGAATAGCCCTGAGGCAGGACTGGCTTCCTGGTGTGAATCTCAGCCCCCTCTGCTGATGACCTTGAACTTTGCCTCAGTGCCAGTCCACTGAATGCAAGAAGCAAGCCCGTGAGTGCCCCTGTAGCCCAGGCTCCACTCTAGTGGCAGGCAACACAGCCTTCCCTGTCCCTCACCCCTCTACTGGGGAGCATGTGAGGACAGGACAGACAGTTGTTCAGTTGCCACTGCTGATTCCCCTCTCTTCTCTTCTGCAGGCCACAGGCCCCTCGGGCTCCAAGATGCAGCTGCTGGAGACGGAGTTCTCCCGCTCAGTGCCGGAGCTCATTGAACTGCACCTGCTGCAGCAGGACAGCATCCCATCCCCGCCTTCCTCAGCGCAGTCACCATCGAGCTCTTCAGCCGCCAGACCTCCGTCTAGCCTCTTCCGTGAGCGTCCCCAGCCACTGGACCTCGGCCTAGCCTGTAGCTGCAGCTTCTCACAGGCAGCCCCCAGACCACTCTGCCACCCAGAGCTGGATCATGTCACAAACACTAGCCATGGCCTCTGCTCAAGCAGCTGCTCTGTCTCTTGTCCCTGGCCAGCGGGAGCAAGCTGCTGGGGGTGACCAAGCCAGACCACACCCCACTGCTCCCCTCCCACCCCACCCCTGTCTAGGGCCTCTCCGTGTATTACTGTCCCAAGGTGTTCCCATACCAGCCTCCAGTCCCATGTACTGATTGCTTATGTCACTTCAGTGGCCAGACTCTGGCCTGTGTCCACAGTCTAAATCTAATGAAATAAAGTGCTACCTTTATCTTCCCTCCCGGGACCGTGTCCAAGGCTCCAGGCTACCTCTCTGTGCAGGTCTCACCACACTGTGCTGTGCTTCCCTGGATACCTGGAAGGCCTGCTCATGCACGCAGCCTGAGAGACGGGCTGTGTCGGAGCACTAGAGTCCCATCCCTCTGAGCCTGGGTGGCTCACTCCCTGCCTTGGTTTCTTTCCTGCCTTTCCCTTGCCTGAGGCCTCTGAGTCCAGTGGGTAATTCTCCCTTCCCAGCTCCCCCTGCAAGGGCCCCCACCAGGCCCAGCCATCTGCACCACAGCAAGTATCCTGATAAACAGGTCTTCTTGGGCAGAGGTAGAGAGGAAAGAGCCTGAGTTGGGGATGTGCCTGGGCTGGCCTGAGAGACAAGGCACCTGATCGTGTGTCCCTCATGCATGGTGACCTGTCACCTGAGTGTATCATACCCTCCTCACATGCCTGCAAGAGAATGGAAATGGACAGTCTGCTGGAGTACTCAGGCTTGGGCCAGAGCAGATTTTACATGTGGCAGACCCTGGCTTACACCAGCTCCTCAGTGGGCCCCACTGATAAATGGGTCTTAAGCTGCTAATGACTCACTTTAAGGGATTAGTGGCATGGTGACAAGTGTCACAGCCAGGAGGTAACAGGATTTGCTGTGTCCAGGCCTCCAGCTCCCCTACCAGGGGACCCCTGCTGCCCCCACCTCTCCCATCACACTCAGCTGGAGCCACTAGTTTGCCCATGGCCGAGCTGCTTATTGCCTTGTCCTTTATTGTCTGGTGCTGCAAGACTGGGATGTATAGACTGTGGGAGTCTCTCCAGCTCCTGGCCCATCCCAGGGACCACCAGGCTGTTCAGAGGCAGGAGTGAAGGTAACCAGGGCACATCAGAATCGACCTACTTAGAGTCGCCGACACCACGGACTGGCTGCACTAGCTGAACTTCCCAGATGCCAGCTCGCTGTCTCCCGTGTCAAGCTGGCCGTTGTCTGATCACCCTTCCAGCTGGGCGGCATCAGGCTTCAGAGTCAGACATGGATGGTCCTCCTGCTTCCCAGCATCCCAGGCCAAGTACAGGCTGTCTTCATCCTCACGTAGGCTAGAAAGGCGACTCAAAGGCCCAGGAGCTCCCAACTGAGAGTACAAAAACATGCACAATACACACGTGCACATGGGGCACGGTTACACATGGAATTGTGCAGCCCATGCATGTATGAGGCATGTGTTTATGTGTGGAAACACGAGTCATAACTGAATATGCACATGTATACATCAGTGTATTTGGACACGGACTCTGCATGTCTGCATGCGTGAGCCTATGTAGGTGCCTGTGCACACGCATGCTTGTGATCTGAGTAGTGCTTCTGCCCAGAGAGGGGTATGCCCCCCACCCTTTCTCTTTCTCTCTCTCTCTCCCTCTCTCTCATGCACACACAGAAAGAGAGAGAACACCAACAAGTGGGAGAAAGCAGCCCCAGCAAGGCCTGCTTTCTGGTTAACTCTACAATTTGAAT
Source organism: Arvicanthis niloticus (assembly GCF_011762505.2). Lineage (NCBI taxonomy): Eukaryota > Metazoa > Chordata > Mammalia > Rodentia > Muridae > Arvicanthis > Arvicanthis niloticus. The sequence goes on from NW_023046272.1 coordinate 53,437, forward strand.
ACATTCTTATCATAAAGCAAACTACTAAGCCTCCAGAGAGATGGGCGGAGGAAGGAAAGCCCCTGCCTCGGCTCCCAGCCAGCCTCCAACCTGGTGGGCGAACCTGCCTGCCTCATGTGTGAATGGGTGAGAGTGCCCGGGTTTATTTTGTCAGATTCTGTACAGGAGTTTTCAATAACTGCTTTGTCGAACAGCTCGTTCTTTACCAACAACCATCCACAGATCCATAGCCACTGGGTTTCGTTGCTGAATCTGAAAGACATAAACATCAAAGGTTCTTATAAGGCTTCTTGAGAACCGAGGCTAACAGAAACACCAGCTCCTGAGTAAAGGGGAAGCTGCCAGCAACTCCCAGAACTGCTGCATTTCAGAGCCATTCTGTTATCTGTGTGTGTGTGTGGTGTGTGTGTGTGTGTGTGTGTGTGTGTGTGTGTGTGTGTGTATTACAGAGCACATGTGGATGTCAGAGGACTATTTGCCAGAGAGTTGGTTCTATCCTTCTTCCATGTGGGTCCTGGAGATTTGAACTCAGGTCATCAGGCTTGGCAGCAAGCACCTTTACCTGATGAGGCATCTCACTGGCCCCCCTGTGCCACTGTCTTTAAAAGCAAATGAATAGCCAAGTTCCAGGGCCCAGTTGGGGAGCATCTTGTCTGGAATCAGATCTGCTCACATGTTAGCTGCCTTATACTGTCCCACAGTGCCCTTTCACTAGGCAGAGCCTCAGAATGAGGTGAGGTGGAGACAGGAGGATTCCTCAGGACTCTGGCCAGCCCACCTAGCCTACTCAGCCTCAAGTTGCTGAGAGACCTGTCTCAGCAATGACTCAATAAGATGAGTGGCTCCTGAGAAACCATGCCTGTGGTTGAATTCTGGCCTCTCCATGTGCAAATGCATGCACACACATGGACATAATACATGCATGGACATGCACACGCATGCATATGTACATATATAGGCATTCACAGGCATACAAATACAGTTGATCAGAACACAGACACACAGGTGGATGACACCTTTTGAGGACCCAAGGAGACGTGTATACAAGCCTTGACCTTGGACTAGGAGGATGCATGTGTCATTTAAGCCGAGGTCACATGTGGGTCCCACTTTCCTGGCCAGGCTGCTTCGTTTTCCCCTGTGACATTTATCACCACTTCACATTCTGTTTAGTGCATCGCTTATGATATGCATATATATGTAGGGAGATATTTTAATCACTCTCTTCTCACCTATGGAACAGTGCTGTCTCAAGGAAATGTCATGCCGATGACATACATCATTTGAAATGTTCAATAGGGGGTTAGAGAGATGGCTCAGTGGTTAAGGACACATACCTGTCTTCCAGAGGACCCAGAACCCATGTCAGGTGGCTTATAACCACCTGTAACCCCAGCTCCAGGGGCTCTGGTGTCCTCTGCTGTCCTCCATGGGCCCTGCACTCACATGAACATCCCCACACACAGGCATACATACCATTAGAAATACAGTCCGGGATGGTCAGTAATCACATTAAGGAGGTATGCAGTTGTGCTAATATGATGACTCAAAAGTGTAAGGACACTCAGATTCTGTGGGTCGTGACCCCTCGGGTTGAGTAATCTTTTTCACATGGGGTCCCCTAAGACCATCAGCACTTTATATATTTATATTATGACTCATAACAGTAGCAAAAATACAGTTATGAAGTAGCAACAACATAATTTTATAGTTGGGGGTTATTACAATATGAGGAACTATATTAAAAGGTCACAGCATTAGGAAGGTTGAAAACCACTGCTCTAGAAACCTGCATGCTAAGCCGTCTACCGTCCCCTTTCCCTCCCAGATCACTGCAAGGCTTTTTTTTTCTACGCCCTGTTTAGCCTGCTCTAGCCCCTGAACAAATGAGGAGAGACTTGGTGTATTTATTAACGAGCGTGAGGCCTAAGCTCGAATGTTGTGAGCTGTTCTCCTCGTCTACGGCTGATGATTTCCCCGACCCTGAGGTCTTTGCCTTTAATCCACATCTGGCCTTGGCTTGCTCTGGTCCATATGTCCTCACGCCTGCTCTCCCATCACTATCTGGAGAATCCTGTTCTCCTCACAGGGTTTCTCCACTCCTCTTCTACCCTGCCACTCTGCTCTCTCTGGGGCTCCTAGGCTGGAATCGGAAGTCCCACCCTATATTGCCCAGCTAATTGGCTCATCAGCTCTTTTATTGACCAATGGGGGGAATATAAAATAGTGTTTACATAACATAGAGTCCCCAGATGGTTGACCATGCCATCTTCCGGACCGCAACCAGATACTGCTAAAAGATGAGGCAGCAGGATCGTGAGATGAAGGACAGCCTGGGCTACACTTACAGAGCCAGGTGTGTTTACATCATTTAGCAGCGAATATCCTAAGATTGGAATACAGAAGTTAGTGTGGTTCCTGCCCAAGGAGGATGTGCAGATTAGATCCAGTGTAAGTACGCATTTATGATCCCAGCGCTCAAGAAGCTGAGGCAGGAGGATAGTGAATTCAAGGCCAGCCTGAGCTACATAGTAAACTCCAGCATAGACTGGACTACATAGCAAGACCTTGTCTTGAAACAAACCTGGAATAGAGTTGGGGATATGGGTTAGTGGGTAAAGCACTTGCTATGCAAGGGTGGAGATTGGAGTTTGGATCCCCAAATTAACGGGAGTGCCTTGCATGTCGGTGAAGGCCAGCAGGGATATGCTTGTCCTAGGCTCACTGGCCACCCAGCCTAGCTGAATGGATAAGATAGGCTCGATGAGATAGTCTGTTTCAAAAATGAAGGTGGAGAGTGATTGAGCAGGGCCTGACGTTGCCACCCGGCCTCCATGGACATGAACAGGCAAGGTTACCCACAGACTGCACACATCCCAAGTTAAAGAACAAAACACCAGAGACAAGACAATAAAGAAGCCATTGGAATAAGTTTTCAGATATGTTTTATATAACACAATACATCCAAAATTTTTCCATTTCAGCTTGTGACCAGTCTTTAAAAAGAGAGAGAAAGAGACAGAGAGAGACAGACGGGGGGGGGGGGAGAGGGTTAGACTTACCATCGTCTTAGAAACTGAGGTGTCACTTCCACTTTCTGCCCACCTCAGGTTGAACTAGCCATACCTGGGGCTTGGTGACCATATGAATGGTCATCTGTTCTCTGTGGCCCCACAGCAGTGGTTCTGGATTGTCAGGCTCTGTGGACATTCACTGGACAGACCATGTTCTCAGAGAGAAGCTCTGTGTTCTTCCTGATTGACAGAAGCCAGAGAGAAGCATGCTTCTATCACCTCAATAAACACCATGATCATTAGCAGCTTGGCAGGAAAGGGTTTCTTTCAGCTTACAGTCTGTAGTCCATCCAGGAGAGGAGGTGCTGCTTACTGGCTCGCTTCTCATAGCCTGCTCAGCCTACTTTCTTATAGCACCCAGGACCACCAGCCCAGGGGTGGGTGGCATCACCCACAATAGGCTGGCCCTCCCACATCAAATAATAATAATAATAATAATAATACATACATACATACATACATACCCCACAGTCTTATCTACTGGCCAATTTAGTGGGGCCATTTTTCTCAATTAAGGCTCCATTTTCCTGGAGCTTGTGACAAGTTGACCTAAAACCAGCCAGCACACATGTCACCTGTGCACTGTGACAGAGTAGGCCTGGCTCAGGGATTGGGGGGGGGGGAGAGGGCGCGGGGAACAAGATAACAAACCAACATAAGCACTTGGGGCCTGGAGGACATAGTGTCTAAGGTCCTACTGACCCAAACAATGGGTTCTTCCAGCTGTGAATGCCCTAGCCCAGACATCAGAAGCTTCCATTCCATGCTGGCTCAGCACCAGCCTTCCTTTGTGGCCTCAGTTGCCACACCTGGAAAATGGGCTAAGAGCAGGAGGGAGAGGTGTCAACAGTATCCCAGAATCAGCTTAGCAGCAACCTCCAGTATCATCCCACAATTAGCCCAACTGCCAGCCGCCACCAAACCTTTTCCCTCTTTCTTTTTTATATTATACTTAAAATAGAAAATTAAATTTTACACAAGGTTTACAAGCTGTTAACGGAATTCACTAATCAAACCCCAACACCCAAGTCCTTGAAAATGAAAATTTAAAAGGTCTGCATTTGCATATTCATGTTCTTAATAGGGTTCAGAAGGTATATTTGCAGCTGATGAAAAGGATTAATTAAGCCTAATTTGCATTGGTGGGCCTCTTAACCCTTTATGATCTAGAGCAGAGACCCTGGGGTTGCCATGGCCTGGGGCAGCAAGTGAGAGATGCCTGTTCTGACTGCCCCTCCCTTGGTGGCCACAAAAGCCACACAGCCATGCCGTCCTGGGAGCCAGAGCCTCCTACCTGCAGGATTCAGTGACAGGCAGAGCTGTATCAACCAATGCACTGGTACTGAGAGTCAAAAACCAGACTGGAAGACCCTCTCAGCTGCTTGCTCTGTGGCAGGATGCAGCCAAAAACCAGACTGGAAGACCCTCTCAGCTGCTTGCTCTGTGGCAGGATGCAGCCAGGACAGCGGGGAAAGTGTGTGTGTGTGTGTGTGCGTGCGTGTGTGTGTGTGTGTGTGTGTGTTCAAGTGTGTGAGTGTGTGAGCCTGTGTATGTGAGCCTGTGTGTATGTGTGTGTATGAGTGTGTGAGTGTGTGTGTGTGAGTGTATGTATGTATGTGTGTGAGTGTATGTATGTGTGTGTGTGAGTGTGTGTGCGAGTGTGTGTGTATGTGTGTGAGTGTATATGTGTATGTATGTTTAAGTGTGTGTATGTGTGTGTATGTGAGTGTGTGTGAGTATGTGTGTGTGTGCGTGTGTGCGTGTACTGTGTAAGCATCAGGTATCACCTGCAACCACTCCTCACTTAGACTTTGTGCTGGAATTGAAGGCGTGTGCCACCACTGCCCAGCCCCCACATTAGTTTTGAGCAGGGTCTCCCATTGCACATGGAGCTAGACTGGCTGGCCAGCAAGCCCAGGCACCCTCCTGGCTCTCCCGCCTCAGCTCTGAGATTACAAATTCATACCACCACCCTTGGGTTTGTCACATGGATTCTGAGGCTCAAACTCAGGTCCTCACACTTGTGTGGCAAATGCCTCACCCACTGAGCCACCTTCCCAGCCCCCACATCAACTGTGACCTCATCACTCCGAGGTCCTTTAGTTTTCTTTGTTGTTTGTCTATGTGTTGAGACAGGATGTGTGTGTGCCCACTCTCCTGGGTGTATACCTGTGCCATGTTTGTGTGCAGGACAGTGTACTTGTGTGTTGTCACCTGTGTGTTCACATGTGCACATATGTGCATATATGTGAATGTATGGAATGTTGTCCCCTGGACCTATGGCAATTGAGTGAGCTGTCTCTGCAATATGACACTTGCTGTGACCCAGATCTTAGTAACACACACATGGAGATAAAGACACAGGGTGTATGCAACTAGACCTATACATAAGCCATATATTTACATAAAGTTATTGGCACAACATGTACATATGTGCGTATGTGTATGTACTCGAGTTGTATGCATAACATACATACATAGCAAGGGTTTATTAGCACATATGTTTATATTTATATATATATACATGTATATGCAGTTACAGATATGTATGTACACATTAAGTATACAATGTGGATACTTATAAAAACATGCACATAACTATATACAACATAATACCATATATGTGCATACTCAGGTATTTAATGTGTGCACACATAGTTACAGATACAATGTATTTTGAATTATTGCTTTGCTCTCTGTTTGCATGTTGAGATAGGGTCTCTCTATATAGCCTGTGCTCGCCTCAAACTCACATCCCTCCTCCTCCAGCTTCTGAATGTTGTGATTACAGGAATCACTGGATCTGTGTCATTTCAGCAGGTACCTTCCACTCTGCAGGGAGTGGTGATGACAACTGAGTTGTTCGTAGCACAGATAGATTGATGGACAGATGGATGGATGCATGGATGGATGCATGGATGGATGGATGCACGAATGGTTGCATGGATGGATGCATGGATGGATGGATGGATAAGTCAATAGTTGGATGAGTAGATGGGTGGGTTGATAGATGAAGGGATGGGTTGATGAGCAGATGAGCGAATGGATGGTGGAATGGATGATGGATAAATGAATAGATGGATGGATGCATAGATGGATAGATGAACAGATAGATGGTCAGAAAAGCACATTTGTTCATGATACACATATGAGCATAGAGAAACATATACAGCACATATATGTTTAATATGTGCATAGAGTAGTGTACAGACACACACATTATGAATAAGTCATTAGATGGGCATCAGCACATTAAATATTGAGAGAGAGAGAGAGAGAGAGAGAGAGAGAGAGAGAGAGAGAGAGAGCGCAATGATTTCTGCCAGGCACCAGGCCACCAGCTGCCCATGCTGGTTTGAATTACTTATGTTTGCACTAAATTATGGCTCCAGTAACTTCGTGGCGTTACATCTTAGAAGTGCCGGTTCTGTGGCTGCAGGGCGCTCTGCTATGTGTCTCGTTAATCTGATCCCCCTTTGCCTGGAAATTAGACCATTTGTTTGCCTTTTATGAAGATTATTCTCGGCTATTATGAGCAGGGCTGTGGGAAGCTGCGGGAGCCTCTGGCTGGCAAACACCAGTCACTTTGGAAATCAGAGGAGGCGGTGGAAAGCAGGCTGAGGCTCCCATTCTCCAACTTACGCAGGAATAGCCAGGGCAAGGAGAAACTGAGGCACACCAATATCTGTGAGGCTATGACTCGGGCTGCTTGGTGAGGGAGGTAAGAAATCTAAGAAGCAAGACAGAACTTGAAGTGACAGGGATAGCTGGGGGGCTGGGGAGATGGCTTAGTGTGTAAGGTAGGACCTGAGTCTACCCCAGGTGGTACAACAAGCTGTCTGTGGTAGCTTGTCTGTAGCTGCAGAGCTGGGGAAGGAGGTACAGGGGCCGGGGACTTCTAGAACTCATTGGTTAGCCAGGCAGCTAAATCAGTGAGCTCCAGGTTCCGTGAGAGACTCTGTCCCCCGAAATGAGGTGGGGAGCTGGAAAGTCCCCCACTGTCAAGAGCACAGGCTGCTCTTCCAAAGGACCACTGTTTGATTCTCAGCACACACAGGCAGCTCCTGGTCCAGACCGATTTACACTCCTGGCAAGATCCGAGAGCTCATCACCAATTCTTAACCATTGTGTCTCTGGGTTTTGCCAACCCAGAAGGGACTGCAGCACATAGCCAGATATCCCTTGAACACAAAGGAGTTTGACTGTAGTGTTAAAGACAGGATCCCACTATGCAGTCCTGGCTGGCCTGGACCTCACAGAGATCACCTGCTTCTGCGTCCGAGTGCTTAGACTAAAGATATGCACCCTTTGTCCATGGGGCTGAAGATCCTACTTGGGCACCAGCTCAGCAGGGCCCCAGCACTGAGTGGGGAAGCCAACATATGGACTCCCATCTCTAACCAAGAAGCCATTTGCAATTAATACCAATGAAAAAGGGAAAATCTGTTTTCTCCAATGAAGTGCCACACTTCAGGGCAGCCTCCCCTTGCCCCTGCATAGGACAAATTCCATGGTTTTCTTGAGGGCTTTTGTTTCATTTTGCTTTGTTTGGGCTTTTTGTTGTTGTAGTAGTTGTCGTTGTTAAATTGTTTTTGTTTGTTTGTTTTGATTTTCATATTTTTGTTTTGTTTCTTTGGGAATGTTTTTATTTGAAGAAAAAGAGGGAAGGAGAAAGAAAGGCTTGGGAGGATCTAGGAAAAATTTAATTTTAAAAAAGCACATGCCACAATGCCCGACTAAACTTTTTATTGCTGTTTTGTTCTTGCTGAGTGTGGTACAGCATGCACACAGAGGTCAGAGACAACTTGGGGAACTTGATTCTCCTTCCACTATGTTGGTCTTGGGAATCGAACTCAGGTCCTCGGGCTTGTCAGCAAGTGATTTTACCTGCTAAGCCATCCCACTGACCCCTCTCCACCTTATTTCTTGAGACAGGGTTTCTCTCTCAACCTGGAGTGCAGGGATCGCTCTGCCACGCCCCCTCCGTAACTCCTCCTCCCCAGCGCTGGGATTACAAGCAGGTACCACCAAGTCCAGCTTTTTATGTGGGGCCTGTTGACTGAACCGGGGTTCTCTTTACAAACGGAGCGTCTCTCCAGTCCCGAGGTGCTTGCTTCTTCACTGCCTCCCCTTTCTCACTTCTGTTAGTTTTGGGGTGAGCAAAGTTTGCCTGTTCATATAGCAAAATTTGTCAATCTTGTGTTTTACAGTAGGCAGTCTTTGCATCTTGTTTGTGCGGCCTCCTCCCCGCCACAGTAAGGGCACAGAAATACTCTCCCACCCCGTCTTCCACAAGTGACTTTTATTTATGATTTGAGGGTGAAATTCAATTTCATTTTTTCCACATGAATAGAGAATTGTCTCCGTAGCATTTATTAAACAGTTTCCTCGCTCCCGGGTGGGCCTGGACCGCCATAAATCAGGTCTTCATGTAGGAGCAGGGCTGCCTCTGGCCTTTGGTTTTTCTTCTGGATCATCACATCTGTACAGAACCATCTTAATTACTGTACTCCATACCGGAGTGTAGGGTGGCCCTGGGCAGCAGCCAGAAAGGGGCAGGGCCCTTGTAATGGAGTTGAGGCATCACCATGTAGATGATATTTGTTTTAATATTATTTGATTTTATTTATTGGTGTGAATGTGTCCACCTGAATACCTGGGTGTAGCGTACTCTGTAACCCCAGCATAGGCCAGAGGAGACAAGCTGATCCCAAAAGCTTTCGGATGTAGGAAGACACCAGAGAAGGCACCAGATGTTGACCTCTGGAGAGAGTGCACACACATGCACATACCCAAACAAATGAACACAAACTCATGAACACACACACACCACACACACAACACCACACAGAGAGAGAGAGAGAGAGAGATAGAGAGAGAGAGAGTGAGAGACCCTGGGTCAGGGAGGACAGGAGAGAGAGAGAGAGAGAGAGAGAACCTGGCCAGTACGTCTGGAATTTTCAAGCGCCTGCCCCAGTCTTTGGCTGAACATGCAGACAAAATCTGTTAGGATTTTGGAGACTTGGGAAACAAAGAAATGAATGTCTCAGTAGCTACAGAATCCTGCGTGTTGGAGGGAAGTTTGTAACAACTAGGAAACATAATTCCATTATATAGGAAACATAACATTTGTTACAAGTT
>NW_023046274.1:0-62582 GCF_011762505.2 Arvicanthis niloticus
ATCTAGCTTACTTTTTTACCACTCTCCATTAGGATTAGGTTAGGAAACTAAAGCTGTTAGTGGCTCTTGGCTTTGCTGAGTCAATGAGTTTTCTCACTGTAAAACCACATGAAGTACTTCTGTTTTTCATGAAAGGATAGGATGGATATGTTCAACTTCTGAATTTTTAAGTATACAGAGAAAAATTGCCCAGTCTAATAGAGCAACTACTGTGGCAGTGCATGTGAGTAGTGTCAGGGATGGTTTCATGCTGGATGCATGGGGAGACATGATGCATAGAATATGATGTAAAAGGAGCAGCTTAAGAGGGCCATAAGGCATCTAATAATCACAAAGGTGGTCTATGTTCTCAGCTGGACTTTCCCCTCAGTAACTTGAAACACCATTTATTAAAAGTATACAAAGGTCTATAATCTTGATTTGAGGTGAGGAGATATAACAGACCTGCACATATGACTTAGCCTCAGTAGCAATAGCTTATCAAAGCTATAGTATTTTTCTTAAATTTAAAACTTCACTGATTCTAAGACATAGCACATTTTAAAGTGCTACTAAGAGAAAAAATGATAAAATTTTCTACACCATTCTCTGATGGCTCTGGTGCATATCTCATGTTCTCAGTAGGATTGGTGATATTCCTACCTTTATTTTATTTGCAGAATATACACAACACATGTCTTCAATATGTGTATCAATAACTAAGTATAATGTAGATTTATTTCATCCTTTCAGTGATTGTTGCTTTGCAAGAAAAATTAGGGTGTCTGAATCATTACTCAGACAGTATTTATTTCACTCCTAACACCAAATTTATATACAGTGCTCTGTCTCAAACATGGATCTTTTTTAAATACTGATAAGCCATACCATCTTATGTCATTACTGTTTCCTGATCAGCAGGCGATTAGAAGCTGCATTAAGTAAAAAAAATAGACCCTAGATTTAGAAAGTGAAGGTGTAAATTGAATGATCATAGTTCATGTCATCAGTATAAACACCCAAGAGATGAGAAAAGGCACTCTTATGGAGTTGCCAAAACAATGACAAGATGGAATTAAAGCATTAACACTGACAGAAATTTTTCATGTTCCTCTCACTTTGATAGCCTTTAGGGAAGCTTTGAAAAGATCATCACTTGAATTCTCTTTTTCTAAAATTAATTAGTATTTCTTTATCTAATTAGAGGAATTTACATATGAAAACTTAATAATGTCTTCCTACTCATTTGTGATGTACTTTGTAGTTTACAGGATTTCAATCTTAAGACCTGGCACCACCCCTTTGAAATAAAATATATCTGAAGCTCCCAAATTCCTTGACAAAATTTAGCTTTGGATATGTATTTGGATTTTTACCAACAACAACTTTATTAATTCTTTGGAATTTCATACAATGCATATTGATCATTCTTGTCTTTCTTCTCCAACTCTCCTAAGCACCTACTTTTTCCACAGTCAACTCCTTACTCAACTTTAGGTTTTCTTCCTCTTATCTTCTTCCTTCTTCTTCAAACACAACAAATCCTAAATAGGTGTTGCCTGGAAGTAGGGGCTGGTCTGGAGTGTGATTGATTATCAGGGGTTGTACCATTAAAGAAAACTGATTCTCCTTCTCTAAGCAATTATCAAATGCCAATAGCTTCTTACCTAATGGTGAGATTTTTGTACCCACTTTTACCTTCTGGTATTTGATTTGGCTTGAGCTTACATAGTTTCGCGTGAATTGCTGTCATCATTGATGAGTTCACACGTGCAACTTCCCTTTTGTGTCTGGAAAATACTATTTGCTTGAAGTGGTCTATCTCATATTGCTCTTCCAATTTCTCTGCCCCACCATCTGAGAATATGCGTAAGTGTTGCAGGGAGTGGTGTGGTATGTACATTTTACTTAGGGTCGAACACTCCACAAACACTTGTTGTTTGTGTATTGACTAGTTTAGGGCCTTCGTGTTAATTTCTATCAATTTCAAGAAGAAGCTTTTCTGATGAGGGTTGAGTGATGCACTGCTCTGTGGGTATAACAATACATCATTAAGATTCATTTCAATGCTATTTCCATGTAGTAGAATAATAGTAGTAGACTATCCCCCTAGGGACTATGTTCTAGAAGCAGGTTCTTAGCCTTATTAAGTAAGTAAGGTATAGGCTCCATCTAGTGGAGTAGGCGTTAGAGCCAATCTGAAAGTTATTGGTCACTTCTATAACATTTGTGTCACTATTGTGGTAGTGAACACATCTTGTCAGGTAGGTCATTATCGTAGTTCACAGAGTTCACATCTGGATAAAATTGATGTCTCTTTTTGAGGAGCATGCATAGCACCTCAGCCAGGACCATGAAAGATATCCAATAAGGATAAAGCTTAATTTCTGCACAGTCTATGACTCAAATGTGTGATGTCTCCAGCAATAGAGTTTGACTCTCAAGTTCTAGAAGGCAAACAAGAGCACTGGCAATATGTCATAGGGTTTGGTGTAGTAATATCTTTCTCTGAACTTTTGCTGGACCTTGTAACCAAGCTAATAACAGGCTTTGTTTTACAACTGTGCAGTCAATTGCTTTTCTTACTTTGTATGTAGCCGAAATTTAAACTTTTTTTCCTAGAAGGCAATGTAACTCTCTTAGTATTCTATTGTTATGAAGAGTCACCATGACCACAGTAACTTCTATAAAGAAAAACATTTGATTGAAGCTGGTTTGCAGTTTCAGAGGTTTAGTCTATTACTGCCATGGTGGGATTCATCATGGCATGCAGGCAGACATGGTGCTAGAAAAAGAGTTGAGAGTTCTACCTCAAAATTCAGCAGGCAACAGCAGGAAGAAAAGAAAGAGAGAGAGAGAGAGAAAGAGAGAGAGAGAGAGAGAGAGAGAGAGAGAGAGAGAGAGAGAGAGAGAGAGAGCTTGCCTAGAGCATTTGAAACTCTAAATCCTGTGCCCAGTGACACACTTCCTCCAACACACCTATTTCAACAACGGCATACCTCCTAATTCCTGTCAAGTAGTGCCATTCCCTAATGACCAAGCATTTAAGTCTGTGAGCCTATGAGGGCCATTCTTATTCAAACTACTATAGTAACCAATCTTATTATGCCTGAATTTCCCAGGTAATCTATTTTACAAAGTAAACTGAATGTATACCTTTAACTTTAAACCGTGTACTCTTCCATGCTCCTGATCCAAAATAATTGTGTGTGTGTGTGTGTGCTAATCATGTACTGAAAAAGCCAACATGTTGAAATTAATATTAAATAGCAAATATCTTATAAATGTTGGAATCAATATATGGATATAGGATATTGATATGGATAGGATATTCATAACATTTGTTTTGTTTGTGGTTTTAAGTGCTATTCTGGGTCAGTTGAATCAGTAAAAAGTAACTTTTCCCCTTATTAAATTCTTGTAAAGATTTTTTATTAAAAAGTATTTCTTATGTCTTTTTCATACAATGTTTTCTGTGCTGTTCAATAAGAACAGAGCAAAAGCCTTTGTTACGATCAGACACAACAGACAGACAGGCAATATGGACGGACAGACAGCTCGGATATTCACAATTGACATGTAGCAGACAGGCTTATAGCCACAAAACAGAAACAAACAAAAAGCACAGGGAAAGAAGTAGATAATTCAAATTTGGGCTCACTCTTGGTCTGAACTCACAGTCTCTCTCTCTCTCTCTCTCTCTCTCTCTCTCTCTCTCATTTCTTAATGTAACGGTGACATATTTTTGTACCCCCTCTGAGGGTGCTTTAGTTTGTAGTCAGCATATTTTGGGGAATGTAAGGGATCTCTTTGGCCAATAATAGAGAACAAAGAAACTCATGATACTGGGGGTTTTGGTAGCATGTGGTACGTAATGAGGTATTGTCCCTCTTGGTACAGGGTAACTTCACTTCAGCTTCTTGTATATATATGGATGTGTTTAAGGAGGAATCTACAGAAGTAGGTTTCCGTATGGGATTGAGAAGGCCTTTATTGTTACCCTCCTTGTGTGTGCTCCTCTACTTTGCTTTCCCACTTCTTTCCCATTTAGTCCTTCCTGTTTAATGATTTCACTTTCATCACTCTATATTTTATCCCCTCCCTTCAACTATAGCCACCTCCCCAGTGGTGCCTTACTAGTTTCTTAACCTCTATGGATATTCCAAATGAAATACACACCAAGAGTCAAAGCTAATATGCCAAAGGAGAGAGAGCATGCAATGCTTGTCTTTTGGGGTCTGGGTTACCTCACTCAGGTTGATTGTTTCCATTCCACCCACTTACCTGAGAAACCTATAATTTTCTTTTTTAACAGCTAAATAGTGTTTGTAAACAAAAATGGCCTAAGACATTAACTAGTCTTCTCTTCTAATATTCTCAGTAAAATTACATTAAGTCAAGTATTTAGACATTTGGTTGGGGTGTCTGGGAGGAGAGGAGGAAGGGTAAACTGCGGTTGAAATGTGATATATGAGAGAAGAAACATTAAATTTCCATTTTACCTTTTGTTTTAGTGGCTAAATTCAACCTTTCTGTCCGATTGCAGAAGACTGGAGTAAAACCTTACTTGGTTCTTAAACTGATTCTGTGCAATTTTTCTTTGATACTAACACACAATCCCAGAGACATGCCAGTATTAAAGTGATCCCTATATGCATTTAACATATGCCCCTTTGTGAGTTGTTTTAATGTATGTGCTTTGGCTTTGCATCTAGCTTATATAATTTATATTTTTTCTGAGAGTAAATTTTTAGCCATCTATTTCCCACATAGTAATTCTCTGTTGTAAATACTGTATATAAGTGTGTTGGAATTATAATTCCTTATTTGAACTAGTTATTTTTATTGTTTTGAATCCATGGGAGTTTAGACATGAAAGTATATTCTTTTCAGTCCAAATATCTAACTTTCAGCTTAGTATTTTGTGGCTCAGACATACTAATAGATTTTCAAGATTACATAATTAGCTAATGTCTGAAGACAAAGGCAAATCAAGGCTGCTTCTGGGAGTCCAGTGATATTCAGCATCTGGCTGTGCCTTAAAGATGCCCAGGAAAATTTGAAAAATGCTAATCAGTCTTTTTTTATTTTTTATTTCTGTCCTGACCAACTGATTAAGATCCTTGGGTTCTGAGTGTAGGTTTTGGTAGTTTGTAAAACTTGCTAGGTGACTCCATGACATAGACATATCTACAAAGCACTATATTCTCCTTAAACACAAGAAACCTTTGCTAGTTCCAATCTGGAGGTGTTAGAAGGCTAAAATGTAAGTGTCTTTCTTCAGCAGTTTTGAATATATTCTCACTTTGAAAACACATATCATTTCTTGGTCTTTACACTATTTTCATGCGTGTGCATGAGTGTTCCTGATTATATGCCATATATGAGGAGCACATTACTGCATATATAGAGCTTGCAAAGGCTAGAAGAGAAGACACTGGATTCCCTGGAGCTGTGTGATGGCCATTGTGGGGCTGGGAACTGAAGCAGGGTCTTCTGGAAAAGCAGCCTGCACTGTTAAACCACGAAGTCATCTCTCTGGCCTGTCCTGTTTCATTTTTAATCCCTTTTGTTACTTTTGTGTTACATGGAACAACTCTTTTGGTGTTTATGATAGCTCACAGAATCTAGGAAGATGTTCTATGTTACAGAAAAAATAGCTAGCCTATTTGTGCAATGAGCCTGCAGGCACTGAGGCCAAGAGTTTGCAGTGAGTATTTCTACAACTCTGTCAGGCCACTAGAATGCTAGTTGGCAGATTTGCTCTGCTGAAAAATGTTTTTGCAGGAATAGTGAATACTTTTTGAGAGATTCTGTGTTCCTGAGGGGGAAAAAGAAATTCTTTAAATGCAAATGGTTATTTTTATGATGCAAATAAGTGAGCTTAATACAGTAATAATGGAAATTAGAAATCTGGGTCCCTATGACCTAGAGAGCAATGCCTTTGTGGGAAAATGTGAACAAAACCATTTTTGAACAATTGTTACACGCACTAACTGCAAGGTTTTTGAGTAAAAATGAAAATTTTTAGGTGGATGATTTTTATTTTTAATCTGTTAGGCATAAATTAAAAAGAGGCAGGAAACTCAAGTATCCCCTCCCTCTTCCTCCCACAGCACCTTGGCTTCTCCTGAACTGGCTGATTTTGCAGTGTTTATAGGAACAGCTCTGTCTTCAGGAGCAAAACCAAGACTTCTGTGATGATTCAGAGATAGAATTAGAAACTACACACTTACTTTTTTCCTTCTTATGGACAGTTTAAATTGGCAAAGGAAACACAATTAAGCAATTTCAAAGGTACGATTTTGTGGAGATTTAAACATTACATGACTAAACACTGTTTTAAAAGGAAATATGTAATTAAGTTTTCCTATTACTTATAGTTCTAATCTTTGGAAGACAGTAGCAAAGAAATACCAAGAATGTGCTTTTATTTTATTTTTTAAAGTAGCATTTGAAAACTCTCAGACTAAAATATTGAAACCAAAGGTGAGAAGGACTCCAGGTTTGGGATGTGCAAAAGCAGAGATGAACACGGTTGAGATGATTAATTTACAGCTGAGATGATTAACTCTGACCAGGCCAACTCCAGACCTCTGCATCAGGAGCTGGAAGCTGAGGGAAAAAAATCTCTAACCTGAATGTGAGAGACTGTGGCAGATTCTACAGAAGGAGCAGGAAAGTGCCAATGTCTATGTTGCACTTGCTCTCTGTTTCAATGCACATTAGCTCTCATAGCAGCAAGCTCTACTTCAGTCACCCTATAAGAGTCCATGATTCACTGAAGAAATGACACCCTGGGCTCAAATAGTATGTAAACACGCAAAGAGTGTTTTTAGTCTGCAAAAGTCCACCATGCTGGGGTCTCCCCATTACCAAGATACAGAGACAACAAAGTGAGCTTGCAGGCCTGATTTAAAGCACATTAGGAAATTCCCGGGTAGGTGGCCTCTATGTTAATCTGTTGGATCCATTTCTATGGACATTCCATTACCAGGGTGTGGGGGCTGGAAACTTGCTGGGGAAGTCTGGAAATTGTTACTGAGGAAGTAGCTGAAGAATTATGGAAACTGTTGCTGATCCATTGTCCTTGCCTCAGGTGGGGCAGCTTCTGAGGCCTGGACTTGACTGGAATTGTCCAGTTCTTGGGAACAGAGATTTAGGCCTAGTTTCCTTAACTGCCAGTTTGAAGCCTGTCATGGAATCAGCCTTCTTAACCTGGAGTCCCAGGCTTTTGAGTAAGTCTATTCAATCGTCTCTTCAATCGCTATACTTGCTTAAAGATTCCCTAGTATATCAATAAAAATCTGATTCTAGTAACAATGAGGTTGCTTTTTCCTTTACGCTGCTAGGCTCAGGTTGCTTCTCTACTGTAACTGCATTCTGTGATCCCTGGCTGGAGCCTGACTCTTGACATATTTACATCAAGGAAACCTGAAAATTCTGTAACTAATCAGGGACTCTCCAGAGGCTCAGTTGTTAAACCTTCTCCAGTACACCATCAGCTCTGGAGTTACCTCCCCCTCTTCATGACAGACTTTCCAGGTCTCTAAGGTTCTTCTGCCTCTCCCCACTGGAAATCCAGAATCTTTAAGTCTAAAAAGGCCAGAAAGGAGTTCTTGGTCGGCCTCTCTAGTTCTGAGCCAGTCTGTCTTTGTATGTGTCCTCACCTAATACACACTGGGCACTTTATTAAATCGTTTCAGGAATTCTGGGAAACAATGCTCGTGTGGCACAGGCTCTAGCTTAGAGGATGAGGTTTTATTATCTTAAATTCAGTGGCTTTTTTTTTTCTTTTTCAGAGAAACACTTTTGTGTGCTTAGTTCTGCTAGCTAAGAGGATTAAGGAACATGATACCTCTCCCACCTCTGAATTGTGTCATCTGTCTAAAATTTTATAATGCTGGTTAGGTGACAAGACTGTATTCAAACTAAACACGGTCTGGTTGTTTGAATAAGAATGGCCCACATAACTGGGCAGTGGTGGCACACACCTTTAATCCCAGCACTTGGGAGGCAGAGGCAGGAGGATTTCTGAGTTCAAGGCCAGCCTGGTCTACAGAGTGAATTCCAGGACAGCCAGGGCTACACAGAGAAACCCTGTCTCAATAAAACAACAACAACAAAAATAGATTGGCCCACATAGGCTCACATATTTGAATGTTTAGTCACCAGGAAATCGCACTACTTAAAAGGATTAGAAGAATTAGGAGATGTGACCTTAGAGAAAGTGTGTCACTGGTGGGTGGGAGTGCACTTTAAGGTTTCAAAAGCCCATGCCAAGCTCAGTATCTGTGTCTCTGTGTCTGTCTCTCTGTCTCTTTCTCTGCCTCTCTCTGCTTGTAGATCAGAATGTGCCTGTTAGCTACTTCAACACCGTGCCTGCCTGCCACCATGCTCCCTGACATGATGATAATGGACTAAACCTCTGAAACTATAAGCAAGCCCCCAATAAATGCTCTTTTTAACAAGAGTTGCTTGGCCACAGTGTCTCTTCACAGTATAAAACAGTGACTAAGGTGAGCATTACACTGTTAGGTTCCTGTGTGGCCAAAAGTATTACAGCCAGATCTCTCCAGTCTTTCTTCATTATGAACTTCAAGCCTATATTTAAAAAGTTCACTTAACACACAGTCTGTGGAGATACAGGGGTGTGCAGTCATTTCCTATTCTGCTCTCTGATTTGTGTGCTGCTCAGAGCCTTTAGCCCTTTTGATCTTCTGCTATGACTTCTTTCCCTTCCTATCCACTGGTCCTTTAGAATCAAGGCACTATCTGTATGAAGGGAGGGACCAGGCTGAGGGTGTGGCAGGCTCAGATGATCTCATGGTTTATTTCTCTTGGTGTTTATGTCATACGGAGTCTTCCTTCTTAAGTGTGGGTATGAGCCATGGGGATGATGGAATGACATGCCCATAACTGGGCAATGCCACACGGCACTGTGAATTGTGGGTAAGAGGCTAGATGGAGAAAAGGGAGCAGCATGGCTGTTGTTCTGGACGGGAACTGACATGTGGTTCTTCTCTAAGAGCGATGTTCATTAGGAGGAATGGACTGTCTATAAGTGGTCTTTTGGCTACTTCCTGAGTTCCTTTTCCTGTCACCCTTCTTGACTCCTGTTCTACCCTTTCAATAGTAGGTAGGAGAAAAGAAGGCTAGAGGGGGAAGGGGCCATAGATATCGTTACACTACTTCCTGCTGATTAGGGGCTTCAAGTTCCTTGGGAGCAAGTTTGATATTCACCATCAGGCTATCCAGTTTCTTATTTTTGCCTCTTTGAACATAACTATTTAGCACACTACAACTAACCACAACAGAAACTAGCAGCAGCTGTAGTCCCTCTTGGGCCTCTGGGATTTCTATACCCCTTCAAGAGTTCCCAGAATTTCAAACACTTGCCACACACTTGCAAGAACTATCTCCAGTGGGCAAAAGTCAGACCCCTGTTAGAGCACAAGACAAATCATAGCTTCTGCGGACACTATAAAGCAACCCCATATCCCATACCTGGGATTAAAACAAAAACATATTCCTCTAAGATTTCTGTTTTTTTTTTTTTTAATTCTCCCTACAGTGGTCTCAGTGTTGTAATCAGATCTCAAAGTTTGAGTATAGTCAGAAAAGAAGCTTCATGAATGCCAGAAACTACAGGACAGAGCCCTGCAGGAGAGGCAGTTCATTGAAAGGGATGACTTGAGCGGACATATCAGAGTCAGAAGGATAGCTGTCAGGAAGAGAAGACTGCAGAAGCCCTGAGAAGAGCTGTGAATAAATCTGGACCAGAGGAAAATACCTGGCTCGAATGACTACAAACTCAGAGCCATAAAAAACTCCAGTTTCTTAACTCTCCACAGGCAGAGCTGCAGAGGGATGTGGCCAATTTCTTCAGTCCGTGAGACCTGGCCTCTTAGAAGATCAGCATTCTGAAGGAAACTGAAGGTTATCTTCCTCAGTCTAGCTTCACCAGGTTCATTCTTAGAGAAAACTGTATCCTTTCTAGAACAGAAGCACTAGACAAACTCATTAACGAGGACACCATGTCCTGCTTGCTTGGAACAATGGAAACAACCCATTTGTAAGGACTTTAAGAACAACCTCTGACTTCCCAGACACCACCCAGACACTGGACACCAGGCATGTAGCTCCAGGAAAGTGAATTCATCCACCATCTGGAATGAGCCTGAAAACTTTCTCCAAGAGAAAACAATGAACCTGTTGTTCTGTGTAGGAACATAATAAGCACAAGCTTACCCACATTGACCTCTGACTATGTGAAATCCCATGGCTATTGTGTTGTTGAGTTTGTGTTAATTTCCTATGCAGCAACAGAAAAGTGGGATTAACTAGGTGTGATGAGCTCTCACAGAATTCTAGAAACAGAAAATTCAATCCGTGTACCGTTTTGCCAGGTGCACTTAGTTGGAACAGGTGTGGTGCGTGCATGTGTGCGTGTCTGTGTGTGTGTGAGACTCCTTCTGGGTTCTTCCTACTTTCCCCAGTGCTTCTTTAAAAAATGTTCTTTCTGAAGCTCAGTGCCTACCCAGGTAGAAGATGTGTTAAGATGGGCCAAGCAAGATTCTGAGGTGCAGTATGTGAATTAAGAAAGACATTTATTCTAAGAACACATGCCTAAGTTACATCAGTTCACAAAAGTATCAGTCTTTTCTGAAACAAGGCAGGCTAGAAATAATTGAATAAAAATGCCTCTGGCTAGAAGTTAAACCCATCACTCTATCAAGGTTTTTTTTTTTTTTTTTTTTTCCACTGCCAAACAATTCTTTGCAGTTGGTCGCCTCTGTGAACTCATTGCTGGGTGAGGGACAGACAGTATTATGTTCATCTCTAAACTCTGAGAGTAGGTGCTCAATAGCTGTCTTATGCATTTACCTGAAAGAGGAACATTTGCAAATGAAAGGATTTACAGCTTGCTGAGATTAACTGAAGATCCTCTCCCAAGATGAAAAGCAGCAGAGAGAAGTATTGCCTCAGAAAGATGTGAAGGGCTAAAGAATATACCATGGAGCAAATGGGTTTTCAGGATCAGAAAGCAATTTTGATGAAGCAGGAGGTGTTAGTGAGTGCTTTCAGGAAAGGAGATGAAGAATTGAACAAAACTAAAAATGAGACACCTTAGAATTTGCCGTAGAATAAACAAGACAGGAGGTGATAACGCTGATGGTTTAGAGCGGTTCTCAAAGCAGATTTTCTCCAGTTTGTGAAGGGCACTGTCTCTCCTTCAAGAGAGACTAGGTTATACACACAGACATAGCCAGGGGGATTTGTCTACCGTAAAATAGCCAAACTAATATTAAGAGAAGAAAATCCACTCACAGTTGAAATATAAGTGGAACAAAAAAGAAACGGCAGAGCTGCAGGCAGTTCCATGCTCCCTACAGGGAACATAATTTGTGGTCTCTACCTTGGCCTATGTCTTTCTCACAGTACAGCCTAGAAGCAATGAAGGGATGATAGAAACTCAAACCTTATGCAGCATCTACACAATATGCATATGTGTATTATATGTAAGGATGGTTTCAATATCCCCCATTTAGGGAAACCAAGGTTCACAAGGTCAGCAACCTGCAGAAGGTAACAGAGGCTTCAGTTATTGTCTTAGGATTTCCATTGCTATGAAGAGACAGCATGACCAAGGCAGCGCTATAATAAACATTTAATTGGGGCTGGCTTACAGTCTCAGAGGTTTACTTCATTATTATCATGGTGGGAAGCATGGCAGCTTGCAGGTTGACTTGATGCTAAAGGAGCTGAGACTTCTACATCTTGGTCTGAAAGTAGCCAGGAGGAGTCACTCTTCTGCACTGGGTGAAGCTTGAGCATAGGACTTCAAAGCCCACTGCCACACTGCCACACTTTTCTCAAAGACCACATGTCCTATCCTAAAAGGGCTACTTCCCACGGGCCAAGCTATTCAAACTACCCCAGCTTTGTAGTGAGTTTGAGGGTAGCCTGGAATACATGAGACCCTGTCTCAAAACAGAAAACAAAAACCTCAATAATGATGCTATTATTGTACATTAGTGTTAGTAAGTGGCACTTTGAGTCTATAGAAATTTTAATATAAAAAGGCTATCTTTATTTTATATTAAATTTGCAATTTGGCTGTCTTGTCACTTATAGTGTGATTGTTGTTCCTTTAAACCAATATTTCTTGATTTAATTATCTTTTATATTAAGTTTTTCAGTATTTGAATCAGTGATTTACTTTTTTACCATATATTTATTTAAATCTTCAAGACAAAAACCAATAATGTACTTAGCAATTAAAATACAATGTATTTTGAAACAGTTTGTTGTTTTCCTTTGATCCACTGGTGTTACTGTTCACCAGCGAGCTCTCTAGTTTTCATCCTATCTTAAGATTCCTGTATGTTTCTGTGTTAATCTTTCCTCAGATGTCTCCTTTAATTGGAATGTCATATCCATGGTCCCTAATGTCACCCTGTTACAGGTGACTCGCACTTCTTTAGGCCTTGGCTTCCACCCTCTTTGTCTGTCTGTCTGTCTGTCTGTCTGTCTGTCTGTCTTTCTGTCTATCTGTCTGTGTTGCAAATGTAAAGACTGGTTTCTGTCTTATGCAAGTAGATTGTTCTATCTGAAAGCTAAAATCAATATTGGGCACATCGTTTAGAAGTTGAACCATACAGGAATCTTGGGATGCACATACTACATAGGTGCTGAAAAAAACCCTCTTTTGTTAGCATTGACTGAAGCCGTGGCCGAAACTCATTTTAAAAAGATCCGCTCTGAGATAACTATAGCGAACCTCTAGGCTCCTCTCTGCTGTGTTCATAGCTTTAAGTTGGAGGAGGTGTCATGAGACTGCAGAATACCTCTTGATAGGGTGTGAGACAAAAAACACACAATGTTTGGTGAAACTAAAATATAGTCTGGATGTTAGACTGCAGCTACTGCATAGAGAGTGCTGTACCTTCACATGTGTGGAATTGCATAAAGTCAGACCCTGCCCTTTATTTGTCTGTGGCACTGCTAGTGACAGGTGCTGAACATATACCGAGAAAAGAGACTAAACAGAGACGTGTTCTGAATCACCAACCAATTCTCTTTCCTTCATACTTTGTTTATTTAATATATGATTTCAGTTTGGTTAACCAGACTTGTCTTGTTCTCTCCCTATGTGCCTTGTTTTTAAATAGCCTCTTTCAAAGGGCACAGATTGACCTGGATCTAGGTTTTCCTCACCTCAACTTCCCAAGTATTGCTTTATGTCACCAGATTGCATTCATTTACCTTTAAAAACCATCTTTTCATAGCACCTTTATCAAAAACTGCCTTACTTCTTCTCTTAATCTTTAATTTTTTCTATCTACTTATTTATCCTCTTAGATGTTAGGGAAGGGAGGTGGAAAATTTGATCAAATTAAGAGATTCTTAAAAGAAACTGTTTTTGTGAAGCCCATCACCATGTTCAGTGAATATACACCAATGTCACATTGTACATTTTAAAAACTCCAAGTTAATCCTTTATAGGACCAGGGATCAGGATGACTCAGTTCTTCAGTTTACCTCCACCCTGGACACTTAGAGACTGATGGCGATGCTTCTCTACCTGTACCTGCACCTGCACAGACAGGAACAGGTGCAAGAGATGTAAGTCTCCATTCCCATAATCCCACCCCAAGGTCCAACCCAACAGAAGTCCTTCCACAGCTTTGTCAGGAGTCTGGTAGAGTCAGACGTCTTCTATAAGGTGTTCAGGTCTTCAATCTGCATGGTTCAGGAAACACTGAAACGTGAAAGGAGTGGAGGGTGGAAAGAAAAAAAATAACTTTCTAGCTCTTGTGTTTTTTTTTTTCACTTGAGATAGAATAAAAAGAAAGGTAGGGGAAATTGAGGGAGGCATGAAAAAGAAAGAAACCCCTCACCCAGGTATCTTGTTGAAGCTCTTAGTATCAGTGAAGCAAGAATTCCTGCACAGGAAATGATCTGACACCACCTCCTTGAGGACCAGGAAGCACATGCAAGCTTTGTAAGAGGGGAGGAAGCCAGCAGTTTACCCAAGCATGCCATGTGTGAATCACAAAATGACCAGTACTTTATGAAAACCCTAAGGCTGAAGTAGGGGCATGCAGACCTTAGTGGCTTCTGCTTTACTAAACCAGCACAATCTCCAACTACATTCTATGCACTTGTCCTTAAATCAACAGATGAATATAATCCTCACTTCTCCTAAAGGAAAGTTCTTTTCACAACAGGCAGAGACCATTACAGAAAGTCACAAGCGATCAAAAGGCAGTTGTGAAGCTCAGTCCCAATAGATGTATCTATAAAACAAGTGCCAAACCTAAGACTCACAGGTCATTGTAGAAGGGGGGCAGAAAGATTGTATGAGTCAGAGGATGAGGCAGATTTCTCTGAGACTGTCTCCTGGAACAAGGTTAATATTGATAGGCATGTCAAAGTGTATGGAGGAAAAAGTACAAAACCTGAACCCCACACAAAGAACTACTACATGGGTTATAGATCATTGACTTATCCAGTCATCATAGAGGTTTCTCCGGGCAGCAGGTGGGAAAGGATGCAGAGACTCTCAGCCAAAAATTATGTGAAGAGAATCTAAATTGGAGAGTTCCATCAAATCCCTCTCCTCAGAGCTCAGGGAATCCTGTGGAAGAGGAGGCAGAAAGATTGTTAAGAATCAGAGAGGGTGGAGGACGCTAGGAGAACATGACCTGCTGGATAAACTAAACAAGGTGAAATGAACTCACAGAGCCTGAAGCAGCAAGTGCAAAACCTACATAGGTTTATACCAAGGCCTCTGCATATATATTACAGCTATTAGCTTAGTTTTTTTAAGAGACTACTGAGTATGAGACTAAATGGGCTTCTGACTCTTGTGCCTGCTCTTGGGACTCTTTCCTTCTGTTGGGTTGGAGTGTACAATTTTGATATGAAAGTTTTCCCTTTATATTATTATATTTTATTTTGTCATGCTTGGTTGTTATCACTTAGAAGCCTGTTCTTTTCTAATAAGACACAGAAAGGAAGTGGGTCTGGAGAGGAGGAGAAGTAAAGAGGTATGGCAATGTGTGAAGGAAGGGAAAACTATAATCAGGGTGTATCATATAAGAAAATAATCTATTTTTAATAATAATAAAAAGAACTCGATGAAGAGCTGACAGGATTTGAGTAGTTCCTCTTCTAGTGATCAGGGGCATGTTCAGAGTGTGAGCACACCAGTTCTGACCATGCATTTCTTATAAACTCAGAGAGATTAAATACTTTCATGTCTACATAAAAATATGAGCTAATAAATGAAAAACAAAACTACCAGCAACTAAGGAATGCTGAAAGTAGGAGAAATATTCTTTCTCAGGGAAGAGCACAGCAATTGGTTATCCAATACCAAATGGTCAACTCTGAAGACATACATGCAAGTAACATTATAAGACTGAGTAGGTTATATTTAGGATGATACATGCGTATATTCGTATATACATGTAATAACATCAATGAAAAATACGTGATAGATTTGAAAGCAAAGAGTAGGGGGTTGGAGAGAAAAAATGGAAAGGAGAAATGATGTAAATATATCTTAATATTAAAAATAAAAAAACTTAAAAATCTTCAAACCACATACAGGAAGAAAAAAAAATCCAAGTACAATTAACAATTACATCAAGTATTTTTTTTTCTCTCTCCCCCTCCTCACTTCACATGCATTAAGGATTTAAGACGTTGCATCAGAAACTACATTATGAGGAAAGGGCAAGCACTAAACTCCTAGTACATCCCTAGTGGTTTAATCTCATCAGAATTTATCTAGGGTCGCCTCAGAGCCAGCTCACAAAATGGAGGGGTTGGGGGGAAATGTTTCTGAGCAATGTTTTGAGATGTAACCTGAAAGCCATCAAAAGGTTATAAAAAGACCATATCTAAGATACTTACTTACTTATGCTTTCTTGAGGAAGCCTGTATCCACACTTGAGTATACCTTATTCTTCCCCATTCTCCCTTTGGAAGGACTTGGGTGTGTCTTTCTTCTGTGCACCTCCCTTCAAGCTTAAGCCTATATTAAAATATTAATGAAATCACTATCTCTGACACACTGAACTGGCTTGTCCTAAAATCCTTTTCATCATTAAAGTTATGAGCTCCGGTTGGTTTATCCTTGAGTGGAAGTCTCTAAAATATTAGGGGAACTCTTCAGAGTGCTGAGCATCTGTGGTGAGTTGTCTGTCCCCTCCCTGCTGACATTCTTTCTCTAATCACTATTTACTTCTGTAAAGACTCACTTAGAGAAGTGGAGAAAGGGAGGGAGAGGCAGGACAGATGGCTCTGCAGCTCAGACTCCCCTTCTTGAGTTTCCCCAAAGAATTGAGGCTCTCTAATGTCTCATACTGGTTTCTCAATACTCCCCCACTCATCTGCCTATTGGAATCTGTTTTAAAATATAGATTTTGTTATTTGTCAGGTATGGCAAAGCCAATATAAAGACATGACTGTCGCTGAGAAAGAACTTGTTATCTCCATGAATTGCTAGAGAAGGAAAGCTTTGCCACTGAGACCTGAGTAGGGGAAAGTGTGGGCAAGAGCTTTGTAAGGAGAGGCAAGGCAGGTTTAAAGTCAGCTAGTTCAGATGTCAGTTGGTTCTAAGGCTTAGGGCTCATCCTCAGACTTCTTTATCTGACCCTTGGACAGTTAGTGTAGTGGATAGAGATCTAGAGTGTGAAAACCTGGTAAAAGAGGAGGTTAGGGACAACTTGGTTGCTGCATTTATATTTGCAAGACTGGTCTGCTCCAGCTGAGTTGTTTATGGAGAGTATTGGCTTATCCTGGGGGGAGTCAGCCCTTCCACAGTCAGCAAGACCCCAAATGTCAAAGCACTAGAATACAGAAAATAAAAGGCATGGTTAATACTACGCCCTCTCAGCACTCTCCACCAGCTGTGGACAAAAACTCCTTGTCTTGATTTTTCTCAGCATGCAATTTAAAATACCTAAACAACAGTGCAACCAAATGCTTTTCTGTGTACTAAAAGAAAACAACTAAAAACAGTCCTTTTTAGACTGTAAAGAAACCCAGTTAAAAGCAAAATATAGATCAGATGAACATGAGATTGCACAGTGAATTCATCTCTACTGTGTGCCCTGGGCAAGTGACTGTGTTTCCAAGCTCAGTGTCATCATCCTAGAAGTAGAAGACTAAAATTACTCAGTGTATGAACCCAAACTTGTTAATGGAGTGCTGGTCCTCATATGTCAATTAGAGAGACATGTAAATTAAAGAGATAGTAAAAAGCAAAGAAAGGAGATTTATTCACTGTGGCCACATGGAAAAGAGGAACACATAAAGCTCTGATACTACCATTGACAAATGGAGATACAAAGTTTTCCAAAAATAAACTTATAGGCATCAATATTTACTTTTGATAAAAATGCATAGAAGATAGAAGTTTTCTTTCTATGTCTATAAATGATAAAAAAAGAACTTTTTTTTTTTTAAAAACAAAAGCTCTTTGTATCATTGTGGTCATGTATTTTTGATCTCTGTTTGCACATGCACCTGTGTGCATCTCTCTCTCTCTCTCTCTCTCTCTCTCTCTCTCTCTCTCTCTCTCTCTCTCTCTCTCTCTCTCTCTCTGTGTGTGTGTGTGTGTGTGTGCCTGTGTGTCCCATGTGTTTTATCTCTTCTTGGACCTTTTATTATTGCCATAATAATCTCTTATAATTTATGTGCACCTCAGGCAGCATATCTTATGTAGAGAGATCTATTTAAGTAGAAGAAACATATAGAAAAGATTGAAAGAGTCAATATAGTTTGTATAGCTGGAGAACAGTGAGCGTTACTTGCTTTGTATGGACCTTTTGTGTGAGAGAATAATCATGTGTTGTAAGAAAGTACAGCTTGACAAAAAAGCACCTTTCTCTAGCTTCTTCAGATCTTGCCCACATGGTAACTGGACCCTGAAATCTGAACTTGAAGCTTTCTGTGATCATGCACACCTCTCTCCCTTAACTCTAGAAGTGCTAAATTTATCAAAGAAATTTAACTAAGATCTGAAGAAAAACTCTGAATATACAGAACAAAATGCAAAGATAATTTATAATTAAGATCCTTTATCACCCCATGTTGAGCTGTGTAGTATATTATAGAACAAAGCTTTTCTGAATATTTTCCATGAATCCAAGGATAAGAAAACACAGAAATTTCAGTGAAATTTAACTTTTTATACTTTATATACCCTTATCAAAGCCCTTGGGTGAAGTTGTAACTCAGTGTTATAGTATGTTTTATTTACCTTGTGACAAACACAAATAGTATGAGTATTAAAATTATTTATTTGTCATCTTCATTTTGTTTCAGAGTACAAATTATACTTGTCCACATAAGACTTTGGTCCATTCAAGTTTTCCTACTTTTCATTCAGCTGACTTCTGTCACTTATATCCTTCCAAATCTCTAACTGCACCATTTTCAAACAATCACAGAGATGGACATCAATCTTCCAAATGTTAGATTTGATGCTAGCCCCAGAATCTAGGAAACAGCTCGTAGCCTAGATGTGGCATATCATCTTTGATAATGAATGTGGAAACATTATCACATATAATAATTAACCACTTTTAATATCTAATACAGATTGAAGGAAGTTCAGAAGAGAGGTCTAGAAATAAACAGGTCTTTAATGATACAACCCATGGTCCAATTATTCTTCATGAAGCTTATAGGAATCATGGTTTGTTAGACTTCACCATCATCAAACGCATTAAGGCCAGAGTGTGGTGAATAACAACTGATTATCATAAACTGCACATAAATATTCGTTTTAAGTATATTTTTAAGTATGTGATATTAAGTATGTGATATGCGTGTGTGTATGTGTGTGTGTCTGCTTGTGCACATGTGTGCTGTTTATGGCTACATGTTCAGATGATCTTTCTGTACTTAATCCTGTGAAAACACGACATACTTTTGGTATGGCTATCTTGTCTTCTCCAAATAATACTTGATTTATGAAACCAATAATAATTTACTAGGCTATCTCTCAAACATCACTTCTTGTGTGCTTCCTTGTTTATAAGTTTACAAGTTAGAAGTATGATTCTCTGTTTATGGTGAGAGTTCTGAGAGTAAATGAAACAACTTAAGGTTTAGTGTATCAACTGGCTAGCAAAAGCAATCTTAGATAATAGATTCCCTCTGACTATCAGCCACTGTGGAGGTTTGAATGAGAGTGGCTCCCATAGGCTCATATGTTTGCATAGTCCCAAGTTGGTAAACTACTTTGAAAGATTAGGAGATATGGACTTGTTAGGGTAAGTGTGACTTTGTTGGTGGGGGGTGGCCTTTGAGGTTTCAAAAGTCTATGCCAGGCACAGTTTCTTTTCTCTTTCTCCCTCTCCCTCTTTATCTCCCTCTTTATCTCCCTCTTTTCTTCTCCTTCTCCCTCTTCCTGCCCCTCTTTCTTCCCTCCCTCTCTTTGCTTCTTGGTCATGGTCTCAGGTACTTCTCCTATATCCTGCTTACCTGACTGCCTACTGTCATGCTTTGCACCATGATGACCATGGTCTAACCCTATGAAACTGTAAGCAAGCCCTCAATTAGATGAGTTTTTTTTTTTTTTTTGAAACAGTAAGTGTTGCCTTGGTTGTGGTGTCTCTTCATAGCAATAGAATAGTGGCTAAACAACAGGTCACAGTAACGTACACACTGTGACCAACACGTCTTATAGTTCCTGAGCAAGTTCCTCTTTCCATTGAAGCCATTTGGTATTTCAAAGTTGGACTCCATTATCCACAGCTCCTTCTTATTAGGTCAGAGATGAAGAAGTAGTTACATTACAATATTGGTTCCAACTATTTCCAGAGAAATTTGATTTCCCTCATATTCTGTAACTTTTTTTTTTCTGGCTGACAACCATTTGCTTATGTGTTAAGATTATCAGCTGAGAAGGAGTTTGCAATCCCACAGGAAGAACAACAATATCAACCAACCAGACTCCCCAGAGCTCCCAGGGACTAAACCATTAACCAAAGAGTGTGCCGCGCTGACCACCCTGACCAGCAGGGAAGAAAGACTAGCACACCAGTTCCTTCCAGTGACAGTTTTACTCAGAAATGACTTTTAGTTACAGCATCAAGGGTGTGCCCCCGTGCCTCCCTCGAGTGCAGCTTAAGTAGCCTCCAGTGGACTGCCCACCAGCCCATACTACGTTCCGCTCCACCATAGGCTGATACCTATAACAAGAGATCAGGCTACTGGCAAGCCCAGCCTCCTCACCAAATAAGGACTTGTTTACCCCAAGAGGGTTAAGGCAGTAGGCTCCACCTTTAGGGCACAGCAGAAGCTTTCCACATCTCCCCCCTTTTTATACAGAAGCAAGCATTGCTTGATCAAGCGGGCTCCATCCATTCCGTAGGAGCTCACGATCGAAAGCAAGCAGCTAAGACTAGAACACTCACTCTACTGGGTGCAATGGGTCAAACCCACCAGGTGCAAGAGCCGAGGTCTACACAAACAGGTAGGACACCCATCCCATGTGCAGTGAGATCACAAGTCTCCAGGGGTACAAGGGCTGTCCAATCCTGAATATAAGGGGTTATAGAGAGTTACTGCTTCAAAGCCCTCAGTCAGCCAAGCTTGAGGTGAGACACCAGCCTCAATGGCTTGAAAGGCACACACCACCAGGGCTCTCTCTCATCTTTGAGATCTAGCCATACGACAGAGACAAAACAAGCAGAGCAGACAGACACCCACTAGGGCAACTGCTAACACTCTTATTCCCGCCCACTCCTTCAGATGATGAACTGCTTGCAGGATCCACAACATCAAGCCATCTGCCAATGATAATGTGGCAGCTGTTTGATTATACATTAATATACAATCACTCTTATCACTAATATTCTTAATTACCTAAAAACACAAGGTTTCTCCTGACTTAATTCCTTTGCAAAAGGGAGACCACTTTGGTTGTGGGGGAATGGTACTATTGCCCTTAGAGTCCTTATCCAGCCAAACAGCTGTTTGATTATACAATAGAATGCAAACACTCTATTCACTTATACAACTAACTGCTAAAAAACAAAGGCTACCTAACAAATCTACACTTCTATTCTCACTTACTCCTAACTCACTATAAGGTAACTCCAAACTAGCATTACTGGCAAAAAAGCGGGGAAAAACTTGGGCATCATGTTGTATTGGCATTGGTCTCGGAAACACTGACAGGATCCTCCATCTTGTCTTCATCATCGTGGGTCTCGCCATCAGGAGAAGGAGAAGGAAAACCAGCCACAGAGCATCTTCGTGCCATCCTCTCCAGCACCCAGATAGGGTCTTGTTGGTCCTGTGGGAACAAAAAAACAGAACCCCTCGCCCACACCAACACTGAGTCTTGACCATGACATTTTCCTGTTAGAATATCAAACCCTTTTCTACTGGCTCAGGGTGAGTATGTCGATCAGCTGCAGATCGTCCTAAGAATGCTTCTGTGCTAGTATAGATGAGGAATGCCGAGACTATGCCTAGTAAGACGCCCACACCCAAGGAACCCAGGCTGTCTTACAATGGATTGCCTGTTATGGAGGTAAGGCCCATGCAGGGAGCCGCGATTATCACTCCTAAAACAGCTGTAGCGTCCCCCAACAGAATAACGTTTGTACTCGGATGATGTCTTTCCATGACATACTTATAAAATGATGTGCCCTTGGCCTGAGCGCTCCTGCAAAGTTCACTTATGGCAACAAGAAGTGTTACTCCTTCAGACACCAAAGATCCTGCTAAAATACAATATGCCCATAGGAGGGATTCCGTTGGTTGAGGATGAAGCAATCCCATGACTCCATGATACCAAGAGAGTCCTGCACCCATCATGAAAATACCAACACCACTAATCAATGAAGAAATATAGCGCATATTTGAAAAGCCATACGGGTGAGAAGAATCTGGTGTTTGAATAGACTTGCTGATGTCCAGTGCTAGCAAACCCTGGTTACAAGTATCAGATAATGAGTTTATAGCTTCTGAGAACATACTTGCTGAACCCGTATAAATCCAGGCAAGACATTTAAAGAAGCAGTTTAAGCCACTAATGCAAATA
This sequence comes from Arvicanthis niloticus, assembly GCF_011762505.2. NCBI lineage: Eukaryota > Metazoa > Chordata > Mammalia > Rodentia > Muridae > Arvicanthis > Arvicanthis niloticus. The sequence goes on from NW_023046274.1 coordinate 22,061, forward strand.
GCAACCATAAAACATTGTGCTCTTAATTCCCTCCAGGCCTCAGGACAAAAACTCCTTCCTGAACCTCCAGTAGGATCGTTCGGAGGCGGCCAGGGCGGCCCTGGTGCAGTTGATTCTATTTCCAGTTTCGTTTCTATTTCTAGTTTCTCTAATTCACCCTCAGAGACTTCCTCCTCTTTTAGCTGTTCTAGTGCTTCAGTTGTTTTCTCTAGCGCTTGGCAGACTCCTCCCTTTTCTCTCTCTTTTGACTGTTTTGAGCTAGTAGATCGAGTCTCCGGCTGCATCTCTTTCACTTGCTCTAATGCTTCCATTGTTGCTTGAATGGCAGGAACACACTCCTCACTAGTCAAGCAGGTGCGAATAACCTTCCAGATCCCTCGCACCCCGGTCTTTCCCTTTTTGTCCTGCAGAGTACCCTCCTCCCATGCTCTGTCCAGATCCCTTCCTAATTTATCCCAGCAGGCTAACGACAGGTTTCCTGACACTGCAAACCACGGAGCCACCGCTTCCACCTCGCTAAGAAATTGCGCCAAAGCTCGATCTTTAAATTTCAAGCCTTTACTATCAAGAAGCTCATGAAGAGCTACCTTCACTGGGCAGGACGGTGAGGTCCCCATTTTAGTGGCGATGCTCGAGGCGTATCAAAACCACAGCTAAGAAAAAGATCCCTCTTGGCACGAGCTCAATCCTTCAGCCGTTATACTTTCACTTTTATTCGCCTCCTTCCGAGGACCTTGTCTGTTGATGGGCCCCACTTACGGGCCACTTACCGATCGATCGCCCTGTCTGTCCCTGGTTCTGGAACTCCAGGAACTCATGCAGAGAAGCTCCCCGTACGGGCCACCAATTGTGCCACGCTGACCACCCTGACCAGCAGGGAAGAAAGACTAGCACACCAGTTCCTTCCAGCGACAGTTTTACTCAGGAATGACTTTCAGTTACAAGATCAAGGGGTGTGCCCCAGTGACACCTGTGAGTGCAGCTTAAGTAGCCTCCAGTGGACTGCCCATCAGCCCATACTACGTTCTGCTCCACCATAGGCTGATACCTATAACAAGAGATCAGGCTACTGGCAAGCCCAGCCTCCTCACCAAATAAGGACTTGTTTACCCCAAGAGGGTTAAGGCAGTAGGCTCCAACTTTAGGGCACAGCAGAAGCTTTCCACAAAAGAGTACACTTGGATGGACCCAAGGCTCCAGCTGCATATGTAGGAGAGGATGGCCTTGTCTGGAATCAATGGGAGAAGAGGACCTTGGTTCTGTGAAGGCTCCATGCCCCATGGTAGGGAAATTTCAGGGTGATGAGGTGGGAGTGAGTGGGTGGGTGGGTGGGTGAGCACCCTCATAGAAGCAGGGGAGGGGGGATAGGATAGGGAGTTTACAGAGGGGAAACTGGGAGAGAAGATAATATTTGCAATGTAAACAAAGAAAATATCCAATAAAAGAAAAGAAAAAAATTAAAAGTAATAAAAAAAAGATTGTCAGCTGAAATATGAATAATAATGAAAAAGCAGGAAGAAAGTACAGTCTCAGTCATCAACCAACACATTCTATCTGGGACCAGAAGTGAATTTAAAGTAAGACTGAAAAATCTCGAGAAAATGGTATAAGCAGCTATAACTTGGGGACAGGACAGCATACTTCAAAATGGCAGAAATTTCTTAGAGACTTCTCAATAATGAAAATTGTCCCCTGTATAATTCTATCAACTGTTCATGGGCAGACTATCCTTTTTGGCAGATTTTAGCCAACAGTCTAGTATTAATTACTGTTTTATTGCAGTGGAGAGATACCATGATGAAGTTTATGTGTACACGGAATCATTTAATTGGGGGACTTGCCTATGGTTTTAGAGGATTAATTCATCATTATCATTATTGGTAGGAAGTGGCAGTAGTCAGGTAGGCATGGCACTGGAGCAATAGCTGGGATATACATATACATATGTATCCTGTTATACATCCTGTTATACAGGCAGGAAGCAGAGGAGAGAAAGAGAAGAAGAGGGAGGAGGGAGAGGGAGAGGGGAGAGGGGAGAGGGGAGAGGGGAGAGGGGAGAGGGGAGAGGGGAGAGGGGAGAGGGGAGAGGGGAGAGGGGAGAGGGGAGAGGGGAGAGGGGAGAGGGGAGAGGGGAGAGAGGAGAGAGGAGAAAGGAGGGGAGAGGGGAGGAGGAGGGGAGGGGGTTGGGGAGGAGGGGAGAGGGGAGGAGGGGAGAGGGGAGGGGGAGAGGGAGAGGGAGAGGGAGGGGGACGGGGAGGGGGTGGGGGAGGGGGAGAGGGAGAGGGAGGGGGAGAGGGAGGAGAGGGAGGAGAGGGAGGAAAGGGAGGAAAGGGAGGAGAGGGAGGAGAGGGAGGAGAGAAGGGACTGAGCCTGGCTTGGGTTTTGAAACCTCAATGCCTATCCCTGGTGACACACCTCCTCCAATAAGACCACATTTCCTAATCCTTCCCAAACAGTACTGTTAACTGGGGATTAAGCATTCAAGAATATGAGACTACTAGGGACATTCTCATTCAAACTACCACAGACTACCAGAAAGACCTTTGGCAGTGTTGGGTTTTTAAGTCTTACTTCAGTGTGTTGATGTGGTAGAAATGCATGTCCCCCCTTTTATTTGACTTACTTTAAGTCACGAGTGGATACACATACTCTGTGAATGTCCTGACAGTAAATATGTTAGATTTTGCAGAACATGCAAGTTCTATTCCAACTTTTTATTTCTATAATCATTAGCAGAAGTGGTCACAGGATATAAAAACAATAATCATGGATATTTTGTATAATTTTATTTACAAATATTAGAATTTTATTTTTGTATAATCATATAATATAAAACACTGTCCTGTTGATTTTTTTTAAACTACTTCAAAAGATTCTTTATCTCCTGGACCACATACAGAAATGGAAAAGGCTAAATGTGCCCTATGGCCTGGATTTGTCAACAAATGCTCCCACTGAACATTTCTTTGTGAGTTTTGTCTTGAAAGACGGCACCTTGTCAAAACACTACAAGGCAATAAGAAGATCTTAAGAGAAAAATTGCTAGAACAATCTGATTATGTGAGAGAGATTGCCTGCTTGGAAGCATTAACCCCTAGCACAGTCTTGGTGAAAGCCAAGGACTGGTCAGAAAACTGATTTGAAGTTGAGTTGGATACTCATTTCTTTGTATTGTTTTTTTTTTTTTATTATTATTATTATTTGATAGATTTCTTCTTTCACAATGAAAAGCCCCATTGCCTGTTTATATCATAAGTAGATTGAAAAGGAGGGAGTTAGGATTGCTATTTTTGGGGTCCCCATACTATTTGGTAAATGTGTAACACTTATGTCTTCCTGGTGACATATTCGTTTCCCTTACTAAAGGGATTTTTTTTCCCCTCAAAGATGTAGAGGCACATAAACTACTCCAACACAAGGAAGGAAAACAGTTCACTGTCTGGAGTTACTTGCTCAGAGTGTTCACAAAGAGAGAAGGGAATGAACAGACATCATTGCATAGCTACTACCCACTGAGTACTCTAGAAGTGTAGAAGCCTAGTATAGAATTCAGCACTGAGTTTCTCAACTTTTGGCATTAAATGCATTGTTTGTATGATAGTAGGAGATAAACACAGTATCTTCTTTAATCTTTACAAACGAACTATGTGCAGGAAATATTAAGTTTATTTGGGGGAGAAAAATAAGTCTTATACACTGACATTTTTCTCGTGTTACCTAGTTAGCAAATGGTGCTGCTGGGTATTTAGTGGGTTCCTGGGAAACATTTGCTGGATTTTCCCATCCATGAATCAGCCTACTGGATTGGAAGCTCATCTGAAATGCTTTCTTGCTTGGACCTAGCTTAGAGTGCAGCCTGTCCAGGTGATCATTTAGCATTAAGGTAACTCCATGAAGTGCTGCTGAGATCACACCTAATGAATCTAAGAAAAGAAATTCATTAGGAGCTGAGTAAAAGAAAACTCCTGACCCAGAATAGATGATGCTGTTAAGGGATTAACCGTGCCATGCATGCAGTTATGATTAGCTAAATAATTGGTGACACTTAACACAGGGCTTTTGCCAAAGGGGGAAATAATGCTATTTGTTGTTCATATAATTAGATTTTTTTTTCACCTCGAGTGAAAAGTAAATTGAGCACAAAATGCAAGCAGACCGGTGGTGGCTGCTCAGATATGATTTGAGTTTTTAATTACAGGTCTCATCAGATACAGGACTTCAGACTCACCAGGCTATGCTGATTGGAATTCGGAAGTGTTAAAACCTCTGAAATAACAGATGACTGGTCATCCCCAGGAAATGTGAATCAGCCACACTGGCACTTCATGAGGATGTGCAATCAAATCCCACTTGAGGTGCCTTTAAATAATTCTACTGCTTTGCCCTGGAAACTTTTGTCAATCAGCGATCCGACTGCTGCTCCCTCCCCATTGCTCTCTCCAGCTTGGCAGTGGATGAACCTCTGTGGTCAGAGATTTGCTAATGCATCGGCCCAAAGGTACACATTTCATGTTTCCTGTGCCCTCTCATTTCCTGCCTCTCAAGACATTACCTCTCCAAGGATCCATTTCAGTGTTTCTAATAATTGCCTTCCTCTTGAGACAGTGACCGTGAGAGGGATTTCAGTGTGACTGGCCTCTCATTTTCCAAAATATGATCTTCTATTGACTTGACTGAGTGTTCGGTAAAAATCACATCTTTCCTCTGCTATATAACACCGTGACCCAAACTAAAAGGAGAAAAAGATGAGGGGAGAGCCGTTTTGTGCTGGTGGAATGAGGTAGAGAAAAGGATGCTTCAGACTTCTTTGCAAGGTTGGCTTAATGACAAATCAGGAGCAGAGTTTCCTATAATCCCTGAGTGGAAATCCATTTTCTGATAGACCAAAGTAACTCCACGCACCGTCTCATGTAGGTCTCTTAAACTAGAATCAAAAGAGTAAATTCTTTTACTGTATTTTTTTGACAGTTAAATTGATTTCAGCTCGTGAATATGTGCTCATATTTTAGTGTAAGTTGCCTAACACTTTTAAAAAGTAAGAACACATAAAATATGCCTTAAGAAATGATAAATCCCTCCTACTAACAGATTAAGATTAAAAAATTGAAAATATATACAAATAGCTTTTCTTTACTTCTGATTTTTATATTATTTTCTATGGTCAACACCTGTAGAGAAAAATATGACTGGGGATCCCAGGGTTCCTCCCGCCATGCTGTGGGTAGTCGGCTGGGAACACTCTGGGTTCCTCCAGCTGGAAGTTGGGCCCGGCTGCTCATTAACTAAAGGCCTCTCCCCAGCTCCTCATGGCTCCTCCTGGCGGTTCGGCCCCAACACACGAGGAAGTCTTTGGGTTTCCAAAACCGGTTTATTGGCATGGCGGATGGTAGATGGATCTGGATGCATACCCCCATAAACCCAAGATCGACCTGAGTTAAAAGGGGAGGGGAGAAAGGGGGAGGGGCTCGGGAGGAATGTTTAATGGCTCCACCTCTGGCCTTCAGGTACCTCATTAGTATGTAAATCTCTCTAGGGCCTGTTCACACCCTCCACCTGTGTACATGACTGAAGGGTGAAGGTAGAATGGAGATTAGACCTCCTGTTAGGCCCAACAAACACCAACTAGTTATTAAATTTAAATTTGACTGATAACTCCACAATTTGGTTTACATAGTCCTGGGTTTTATTCTAAGAACAGCCTTTCAAAAAAGTGGATATAGAAGCAAGTTTGGCCTCGCTGGTTTGCTCACCAGGGAACAATCTTACATGGGCAAGTGTCTGAGAGAGCCTTGATGATCTGAATGAGCTCATTAGAGAGGGATAGGAGAGGCAGCCTAAGGCTGGGGACAACTCTCAGAAGTGTCAGAAAGAGGAGAACTTCTTTCTCTGGATAATATTGCTGTAGATGTATCTAACTGTCAGTGATACTATGGAGACCCAATGAAAGGTAGTTTCTTAGAGAGGATTGGGTTATATTATGATGTAATAGGCCTTATGGGATTAAGGTCTTAAGGAAATCATATTTCATCTCATATTTGATACAATGTTTTTCTCTTGATGGAATGTACCTTCATTTAGTCATGTTGTTTTGCTGCTATGAATTAGGGAATATTCTGATTTTGCCTAGGAAGAATATAATTTATTAAATTTTAGGAAAATTGCAAATAGCATCCACTTTCACATTAAAAAAATTGCTTGGGGCTGGTGAGATGATTCAGTGTGTGATGATTCTTAGCATGAGACATGACAACCTGAGTTCTATCTTGGGGTCCTCAAAAAAAGTAGAAGAGAACCAGGTTATCCTATGACCTCCACATGTACTTTGTGGCACATATAAACCCATACCCACATATGTCATGAATATATGTTCACATACAATAAAATTAAAAATGAGCATCTTTTCACAAGTGCTTCAATTTGAATAATATGAATGTATTCAACTTATGAGCTAAAATGAAGGATTTACAGGTGTCTCTCTGCATGGGAAGAGATCTAAGGTAGTGTATGTGTGCACATGTGCACACATGTGTGTATAACTGTGCTTAGAGAGAGATAGTTGTGACTTAGAAAATGTGGGATTGATGTACAGTCACCAAAGGTAGACACTGGTGTGGATGTGAGGAAGAGCATGCTGACAGGAGCCTGTAATAACTGTCTCCTTAGAGGTCTGCCAGAGCCTGAAATATACAGAGGCGAATGCTTACAGTGAATCATTGAACTGATTAAGGGGTTCCCAATGGAGGAGTGAGAGAGAAGACTGAAGGAGCTGAAAAAGGGTTTTTGGCCCCATGAGGAGAGCAACAATACCAACCAACCAGAGCTCCCAGGGGTCTAAACCACCAGCCTGGGATCACATTGGGAGGGACCCATGGCTCAGGCTGTATATGTAGGGGAGGATGGTCTCGTTGGGCATAGGTGGAAGAGGAGATCCTTGGTCTCATGAAGGCTGGACGCCAAGTGTGGGAAAATTCTAAGGTAGGGAGGTGGGAGTGGGAGGGTGGGTGGGGGTACATTCTCATAGAAGCAGGAGGAGGGGTGATGGGATAGTGGATTCCTGGGTGGGGGGGATAGGATAAGAAGATAACATCTGAAATGTAAATAAAATACCCAATAATTTATATATATAAAATGTGGGATTGGATGTGTGTTAAGGGTATTTGTGCAGAAGAGCACTGATGTACAGAGTTGGGGAAGGCGAGTAATTTAGCTCCTAGCTTCAAGGCCCTGGCAACAGGCTGATTTGGTGAGGAGTGACTGGGCAAGGGGTAAGGCTCTTTGAATCTTACTTTTTTTTCCAGTTTTTTCCTTCCATTTGGTAATAGAGTTATTAGCCCAAGGTTACATTGCAAAGGTTTAAGTACTCTTACAAAATCCCTTTAGACATACTTCATTTTGTGGTCCTAGGTAGTCAGTTACACCCTTGAAATTATTCGCAAACACATCACTTTTGGTGGACATGTTCCCCCAGTTTTTTTCAGATTCCATTCTTTTCCCAGCTTTCTGAGCCTTTACCACAATACCTTTTAAAACAGCTTGTCCTGAATATTGACACAAACATGAATAATTCCATTATCCACTTGTGCTTTAAGGGTTTCCAGATGCTGTGAGCCTCACTTCAGTGCACTGTGGTAGAGCTCTTATTGTTTCCCAGTTTAGTTGCAAAAGAGAGTCAATTGGTCTAAGTGGGCTCCTTTAAGCCAGACGTTTCCCAAATATCAAGAACCTTACATCTCTTTGACGATACAGACACTCCCACTGAACAGGAAAGATTTAGGAGAAGTTGACCTTAAGAACTGAATAAAAATATATTTATTTTGAATGCCTATCACATTTCATTGTTCTTTACTCCTGAATTCAACATACATCTATGGATCCTTTACTATATCTGGAACTTTGCTGAAATTTTGGACACACAGGGTTGGATAGGTGCAAATCTTGACCTTAAGTACCTCAGAGTCAACAGAAGGAAACAGAAAAAAAAAAAAAAAGCCCAGGCTTATTATAATATCATGTGAGGTATCGCAGTGAAGCTGTGTGTAATACACTGGTATAGAAACCAAAAAAAGACATCTAGATTGGTTTTTAAAAAGTCTGACAATGCTTCTGAGGATGAATATATGGTCATTTTTTTCTATTGCAACCATCAAAAATTCTCAGCAAAACCTTAAGACTTCATTACCACACAGTTTGAATTTGATAGAAAACTACCTCAGATGAAAATGGAGGTTCTGGGATGTGTTTAGAACTTCCCAACACTCAAACAAGTGGTTTTATGATGCCACTCTGGTCTAGCATGCATTTATAATACATGGTTCATGAAATTTCCCTCTTCTTAAGACAAACTCATAAAAGAAATAACAGATCTGTGTGGCATATAACTAGGTTTGTTCTGAAACTGGATTAAGACAGAGGGTTTCTTACAATCAAAAATGTGTTCACATTCTTAGGAGACAAACAGATGGGGAGGAGGGAAGAAATGGGAAAAGAAAGGGGGGTGGAGGAGAAAAAGGAGGACGAGGAAGATTAGAATGATGGAGACTGGAGGAGAAAGAAAGAGAGGGAATGAATAAATAGGCTAGTCCATCGAGAAGACTTTTAAACAGGCTGAGAAAGAACTTAGGAAAATGACACCCTTCACAATAGTCACAAATAATATAAAATTCAAATTTTATATTATTGTTGTGAATCTAACCAAGCAAGTAAAAGATCTGTATGACAAGAACTTCAAATCTCTGAAGAAAGAAATTGAAGAAGATCTCAGAAGATGGAAAGATCTCCCATGCTCTTGGATTGGCAGGATTAATATAATAAAGATGGCCATCTTGCAAAAAGCAATCTACAGATTCAATGCAATCCCTATCAAAATTCCAAATCAATTCTTCATAGAGATAGAAAGAGCAATTTGTAAGTTCATTTGGAATAACAAAAAACCCAGGATAGTGAGAAGTATTCTCAACAATAAAAGAACTTCTGGGGGAATCACCATCTCTGACCTCAAACTGTGCTACAGAGCAATAGTGATAAAAACTGCATGGTATTGGTACAGAGACAGGCAGGAAGATCAATGGAATAGAATTGAAGATCCAGAAATGAGCCCATACACCTATGGTCACTTGATCTTTGACAAAGGAGCAAAAACCGTTCAGTGGAAAAAGAATAGCATTTTCAACAAATGGTGCTGCTTCAACTGGAGGTCAGCATGTAGAAGAATGCAGATGGATCCATTCTTATCTCCTTGTACAAAGCTCAAGTCCAAGTGGATAAAGGACCTTCACATAAAACCAGATACACCAAAACTAATAGAAGAGAAGGTGGGGAAGCCCCTCAAATACCTAGGCACACGGGGAAAGTTCCTGAACAGAACACCAATGGCTTTTGCTCTAAGATCAAGAATTGACAAATGGGACCTCATAAAATTGCAAAGCTTCTGTAAGGCAAAGGACACTGTCAATAGGACAAAAAGGCAACCAACAGATTGGGAAAGATCTTTACCAATCCTACATCTGATAGAGGGCTACTATCCAATATATACAAAGAACTCAACAAATTGGACTCCAGACAGCCAAATAACCCTATTAAAAATGGGGCATAGAGCTAAACAAAGAATTCTCACCTGAGAAACTTGAATGGCTGAGAAGAACCTAAAGAAATGTTCAATATCCTTAGTCATCAGGGAAATGCAAATCAAAACAACCCTGAGATTCCACCTCACACCAGTCAGAATGGGCAAGATCGAAAACTCAGGTGATAGTAGATGCTGTTGAGGATGTGAAGAAAGAGGAACACTCCTCCATTGTTGGTGGGATTGCAAGCTGGTACAACCACTCTGGAAAACAGTCTGGCTGTTCCTCAGAAAACTGGACATAGCATTACCTGAGGATCCAGCTATACCACTCCTGGGCATATACCCAGACAATGCTCCAACATATAACAAGGACACATGCTCCACTATGTTCATAGCAGCCTTATTTATAATAGCCAGAAGCTGGAAAGAACCCAGATGTCCTTCAACAGAGAAATGAATACAGAAAATGTGATACATTTACACAATGGAGTACTACTCAGCTATTAAAAACAATGAATTTGAGAAATTCTTAGGCAAATGGATGGAACTAGAAAATATCATCCTGAGTGAGGTAACCCAATCATAAAAGAACACACATGACACTCACTGATAATTAGATATTAGCCCAAAAGCTTGCAAGATCCAAGATAAAACTCACAGACCACATGAAGTTCATGAAGAAGGCAGACCAAAGTATGGGTGCTTTGGCCCTTCTTAGAAGGAGTAACAAAATACTCATGGGAGCAAATGTGGAGACAAAGTGTGGGATAGAAACTGAAGGAGGGGTCATCCAGAGACTGGTATCCACTCCTTGGGTATCCATTCCTTGTGCACTCACCAAAGTTAGTAGACCCTGATATGGATACCAGGAAGTGAATGCTGACAAGAGTCTGATATAGCTTTTTTCTTTCTTTCTTTCTTTTTTTTTTTAGAGGTCTGCCAGAGCCTGAAATATATAGAGGCGGATGCTCACAGCTAACCATTGATATGATCATGGGGTTCCCAATGGAAGAGTTATAGAGGAGACTGAAGGAGCTGAAAGGGTTTTTGGCCCTATGAGGAGAGCCACAATACCAACCAACCAGAGCTCCCAGGGTCTAAATCACCAGCCTGGGATCACATTGGGAGGGACCCATGGCTCTAGCTGTATATGTCAGGGAGGATGAGTGTCAGGCATAGGTGGGTGATGAAGTCCTTGATCCAGTGAAGGCTGGATACCCAATGTGGGGGAAATCGTGGGTGGGGAGGTGGGAGTGGGAGGGTGGGTGGGAGCCCATTCTTATAAAAGCAGGAGGAGGGATGATGGGATAGAGGGTTCCTGGGTGTGGGGGAGAAATGGGGAAAGGGGATTACATCTGAAATGTAAATAAAATATCCAGTAAAAAAGAAGACTTTTTCATTTTTTTTGTTTTTCTTTTTAAATTATTTTTTATTGGGTATTTTATTTATTTACAATACAAATGTCATCCCCATTCTCCATTTCCCCTCCCTAGTACCCCTTATCCCATTCCCCCTTCTCCTTTATGCTTTTATACCATTTTAATTGCATACATGTATTAAGGTCAGTTCTAGGTTGAGTTCTAGCAGTACAATAGATGCAAATAGTCAAGGAACAAGCAAGACAGTAAACACAAATAGTCAAAGAAAAAGCAAGGCAATAAACAAAATTCTGTGAACACTCCAGTGATCACTGTTTTTAGGGGCTTATCAGAATGATCAAAAATATCTGAGCCAACTTCCCTCTTCTAGCCTAAGGTCTTTTTCATGCTTTCTTGTTCTAGCCTAAGATTTAGATTCCTTCCTGAAATTACTTCTTTGTTCTAGCCTAATATTTAGGTTCCTGCCTGAGATTACTTCCTTGTTCTAACCTAAGATTGAGATTCCTGCCTGAGATTACTTCTTTGTTCTAGCCTAAGATTTAGATTCCTACCTGAAATTATTTCTTTGTTCTAGACTAATGTCAGATTCCTGCCTGAAGCCTATTTTTTTGTACTTGGCCAATGTCATATTCCTGCCAAGCAGCCCATTTCCTTGTCCTTGGCCCATGTCAGATTATTGCCAATCAGCCCCAAAGGCTCTCTGCCTCACCACCTTTTTTATTTCATTAACAAGACTGAGCCTGTCTTAGGTCATTCTGACAAGAATGCCTTCCTTACCTGTTATGGAATGTGCATTATCAAAAGCAGTGCATTTCTGTCTTAGGTTGGTAAGGCTCTGTGCAGAATCTTACCTGTTCTTGGCTTTCTTGCCTTTTAATTTAATAACTCTGCCTGGGGGTCCATATTCAGGTTCAAGCCATGTACTTAGCTGCCAACATGTTGATGTTGTTCAAGAGAAGCTGTAACACAATGTGCAGGAATAAAAGTATTCTCAGGACTAAAAGGGCTAGCATGATTAAGCTATAGGCATTGGTGGCACACGCCTTTAATCACAATACTTGGGAGGCAGAGGCAGGTGGATTTCTAAGATTGAGGCCAGCCTGGTCTACAGAGTGAGTTCCAGGACAGCCAGGGATATACAGAGAAACCCTGTCTCAAAAAACAAAAACAAAAATACAAAACCAAACCCCAAACAACAACAACAACAACAACAACAACAACAACAACAACAACAACAACAACAACAACAACAAGAGTTTCATACCAGGCTGGATAAGAGTAGGGGTAGTTCCATAGTGTAATGGTTAGCATTCTGGACTCTAAGAAGACTTTCTAACTACTTAAAACTGTACCTCAAAAAGTCATACAGAATTCATCTTCAATTTGGCTGATTACAGTAGTCCAGTTAATACCAAACTGGACTGCAGTTGGCTGAAATGGAGATCCTGTTCTCCTGAGCAGTTGGCTGCACATTTGAGAGGTATGTGAGGATGAACACATTACAGAGATCTCTCTGGAGAAAGTCATATTTAGCTGATATTTACAATATTATTGAGGTTATTTCTGTCTGGGAGTCTCAAATATTTGAATCTAAGAAATCAGAGGAATCTTTTGTAAGTTAGCTAGAGATTTAGTGTTTACCATTTCTAAAAATCTAAAATCTATGTCTAACTGAGAATATGTCTGAACTGAAAAGAATAGAGTTTATTTCAGGTTTCACCTTGGAGTATGACAACTTTGTGGATGGATAACTTAAGTATCCTTGAGAAGCAATAAATCAGTGACTGCATTCACTGTCTAACAGGAGTCCCCTTGGCAGCCTCATTTTGGGAGATTCTTTTACGTGAGGAAAAGGAAAAAAAATGACATCCATTTTATAATTGATATGTTTATTAGAGCATCTATGTGTTTTGGGCTTTGTGCTAAAATCACAGCTGTAAAGGTTGACTAACTCATGCTCCTTATTGAGAAGATTACAACCGAGGGGAATGGAAGTGGAGATATGTTAAATATACTGCAGTGTCTTTGGTACCCCAGTAAGTGTGCAGAAGAGTGAATGTAAGAGTTCAGAAGAACAAGTACTGATTGCCTGGGACTGTGGAAGGTGGTAAGAGAGGTGAAAGTTCATGTTTGAGTCAGTATAAGGGGTCCAGGTATAGACTGCCCTAAAGCCCTGAGAAGAAACATGACCACGTTCACAATGGCTGTTCCACTGGAGTTGACCATAGAGGATAAGTTGTGCCAGCTCTGGAGCCACTGTGAAGAGTTTGTGTAACAAAAGCAGCTGTTTCTCTCTTTAAATACTGCCAGTTCACTGAGCAGGAAGCGCTTATTAAGGAATGTCAGGAAGTAGCTTGATGTCACCATGATCCTCTAAGCCTGTCCTGTGCCTCTTGGTAAATTGGGAAGACTTCGTAGCTTTTTGTCACATTCAGTAACAAGTAACCAGAAACTCATTAGAAAGTCTAACATTCTGTGAGACAAAATTCTAATTTCTTTGTTGAGGAACAATGTTTTCACTATAGGTAAGACCTGACCTGGCTGTGGAGGAGGCATGTGGTGGGCCAAGCCTCCCAGCCAGGTCCATCACATGCTTCATCCTGGATGCAGTACAATCTGTTCTAATATTTTCCCCATTGTATGAGTTTGCCTCTTCTGTTCACCATGCTGTTTGCTTTGAGACTGGGAAGAGAGGAGGGACAGGGAGGAACAGACACACTTTCATTTTGAGAGTGCTGTATTTTTTTGTCCGTTAATTCCCTCTGTGTAGCAGGCTTCCAAATGCATTTTAATGTACTTTGGCTGAATCTTTGGAAGCTGATGGACCTTAGGCACTGCCAATTCCTTGGTGTGTGTTTTACACTCTCTAGCTGACATCTCTGGATTCCTCCTCAGTTTCTATTCCAATTTCATAATCCACACACGAAAGCAGATTTGCCTAGAAGCCAATGACAGGCTGGCTCCAGGGCCCTTCCCTTGAAATTACCCCCACCAAGGGACCAGGGAGTCTCAGTGTGCTCATAGCCACTTGCATTGGTGAAATGCATAAGGGTAAGCTTGTTTTAATACAACCAGTTAAGGATTAAAGCCCTTCCTTCTTGATTTTTCCCTCCACAACACATCATATAATGTCTGATGACAGGTATCTCAGTGAGAGTTTTGGCAAACTAGGAGTTGATTTTGGGATATATTTAATACTTGATAAGATAGATGTGTGTCTCAGTGGCAAACAGCCAGTCATCCAAATGTGAATGATGTAGCTTCCAAAGAGATTCCCACTATACACTGAGGTACAGAAGTCCAGAGGCAGAGGTTTATTGATAGGAAGTACCTCCATCACAGCTGACCTCAGGGGTCTTTGGGGCAATGGAAAAAGAAACAAGGCCTAAAAATCAGGAGGCTCAAAGGGTACAACACAGAAACTGTTTCATTTTTGAAATTTAACAGTAATCCTAAAAATTTACATATTATTGAGAAATAAAATTAAAGCAGAAACTTCCTAAAAGTTAAAAAACAAACAAACAAACAAACAAAAAACCTAAATGCTGGAGAGATTGCCCAGTGGTTAAGAGCACTGACTGCTTTTCCAGAGATGTTCACAACCATCTGAATCTCTAGTTCCAGGGGAACCAGGGCCTTCTTCTGGCTCTGCAGGTACCAAGCACACACGTGATAAACAGACATTCATTCAGACAAACAGCTTATATAGAAAATAAATTAAATTTTATTTAATTATGGCTGAGAAAAGACTAGATGTTCTTTCAGTTTTTTTTTTTTTCTGGCACCATTGTCATATAAAACAGTATCAAAAATAGGTTGCTGAACTGGTTGTGGTGGTGGCACAGGTCTGTAATCCCAGCACTTGGGAGGCTGAGGAAGGCAAAAGGATCTGTAGTGAGAGGCCAGCCTACATTACATAGTGAGTTCGAGGTCAGCCTGAGCTACATACAGAGAACTTGTCTCAAAATCCAACAACTAGATATGGGTCAGCAGCAGAAGGCTTGCACAAGGACTTGTGTTGGATCCAGCACCTAACCAACAAAACCAAACCAAAAAAGTAGCCACTGCTTTTTAAAGGAAAGAGCATTTTAGAGGTATCACACAGTTAATTAAAATATTTTGTAATGTTCTGAATTTCTCTCATATGTAACACTTACTAACTTCTAAAAAATTTGTATTTTGCACTCTTTTCTCATCTCAAAACAGTGTCTCTTGCAAGGTAAAAGCACCACAAAATTCTAAAAATTTTAAACTACATTTCTCTGTATATGTTCATATGTGCATACCATGATATATATGTGATATATGTGGGGAGATCAGAGGACAATTTGTGGGAGTTGGTTCTCTCCTTCTATCATGTAAGTCTGAGGGATGGAACTCAGGTTGTCAGAGTTTGCAGCAAAGATCTTTATAGGCAGGGCCATCTCTTCAGCCTACAAAATTCTAAGTGTGTAAAAAAAAGGCCTCTCATGTTGTCTCTGTGTCAAATATCACAAAACCTAGATTCACACATTCAGTGGGCTCTTCTTATCAGGGAAATATCTTCTTGATATTGAGTTTCAAGGTGGTTCAGGCTCCATGGTATCCATGATGTTACACATGACCACAGGAAATATTTAACTCCCGACCATGAAAACTGCAAAATGATTAACTTCCATGGCCTGTCCTTCCATAGACAAAGCAGTGATGTCTCAGTCAACCTCCATCCATGTGGTGGGGGAAAAAAAAAAGTGTTCTATGGCAGAAACTTGTCTCATCCCACCTCACTGCATGCTAACAGCACAGTGTTCCTCTAGTGGTTCCTCCATTTCTCTTGGGCATGTAAAATATCTTGGACTTACCTTCACAAGTGAAAAATTAAATCACTTCAAATAACTCTGATATACTTGCATTGCTCAATTTTGCTGAGCCAAATCTCAGTTAATCGACGCTCCCACAAGCAGAGCTGTTAACCATAGTAGAGAGAATGAAAACAAAGAGCTAAGGCTTTATTCAATGGCCAAGGAAGGGCACTGTGTATGTGCATTCAAGTGTGTGAAAGGTAGGTTTCAGAAGTCACGTTCCCGGATCACACCTCCTCTCCATGCCTACAAAGTGAACGAAATAAGATGATGGAAGAGCATTGAAAGTATTAATAAGTAGATTGAATATTTATGACTTCTCCTAGAAGATGATGACACTTAATGTGTCCAGGAATTCTGTGTTCCTTTCCTATGTGACTGTTTTTTCCAGCTTTAGGAATTGTGATAGAAATTGTAAAAAAAAAATGTAATTTTTTTCTTCTGTCATGGTTCTTATAGGTGGGAAATTTGGTATGGGATTATTTACAACAAGATGGTAATTAGACCGGTGGGCATGCAGAGGGTAAGATGATGATGTAGATGATGACAGAGTCAGATTAGAACTGCCAAGTTCAGTTTTGCCTAGGGTACCAACTTGGATTTGTTTGTTTGCTTTATAAACAGGCACTCTTCCTTCCTTCTTTTCTTCTCTCCCAACCTCCTTTCTGCCCCCCTTTTTTTCTGAAGACAGAATTTCATGTTACCTATCAAAAGTGGTCCTGAACTCCTGATCTTCTACTTCCTGAATGCTAGGATTACAGATGTGGGCATGATTTATGACAATATAGAAGTTGAAGTCAACCAGATGTCTCTGGTTCTGTAGAGGTTGCTCTGGTCACAGCTCAGGAAAGGAACATATGCACACTTGGAGAAATTGAGGCAAAGAAGCATTACCTTATAGCACTGTGGCAACGGCCCCTTTCCCCAGTCCCTCTACGGCTCACATATATCTGGGTACCCACACTGCACAAATGACTCCTGGCTGGTTTTACTCTCTCTGGAATATCTGGAACCTTTTGTTAGACAATGGGAACAATTCTTTCTTAAGATGCAAAATTAGGTACAACTGGACCAAATACGTATTCCATCCTTTGACATTCCCATTTAACCAAGAGTCCAGCTATCCATCAAAGAAAGGCGTTCCGGGCAGATGTGTTGACTCTTGGAAAGGAGTAAGGATAGAAAGAGCCTTACCCCTGGCTGAGGCTCAGGGGTGTAAGACAGCTGGAGAAGGGGTGCATAAGCTGGGGTTGAGAAGGAGCAGTGTATGACCTTTATTAACATCTGCTGCTTCCCCAAAGTCAGTGCAGAAGCAGAGGAAGCTCATCTAAAATTTCTCAGCAGCGATCTTCTTTTCTTTTATAATTCCTTTATGTTCTTTCTTTCTTCCCCCCCTTTTTTTTTTGCATGCCCCAAAGTCTAATTTTGTAGCTTCTCAAAACTTTCAGCACTCTTCTGTTATCTCTTTGGGTAATTGCTCTTTAGAGCATGTTTCCCTGCCCTTTGAATCCCTTCCTATCCTATTTGTCTCGGACTCTGACCTTCTAACCCCTGAGCTTCTTCTCTATGTGAGAGACTTCAGTGGCAGAGGAATTAAGTTGCTTTCTCAGTCCTCTAGGAAAACACTATGCCTGGAAGGAGGAAATTGGAATTTAATGACCAACTTTTATTATCTGCTGTTATGAATATCCTTGTGTCGCAATTTTTATTCTCCTGGTTAAAGTTCAGAACAATAGCTACCAATAAAGGTGGCTTGAGGCTGAAAGATCCTGGGGGAGAGGTGAGGGTTTGACACAATGCTCTTCTCAAAATGCTTTATGGAGTTTTTCTTATTGGATTTTCCCTACCTAACATTGTGGAGCAAGTGTGCTTCTGGTTTTACATATGAGGAACATGAGCTGGACACACAGATATAGAGAACTGGCAAACTGGAGACAAAACCTGTAATATAAATCCTTTACTCTTGATTCTCCTGTCTTTGCCTCTCAAGTGCTGGGATTACAGGTATGGTTTGCCTGGTTTTATGCAGTATTCCAGTTGGAACCTAGGAGATCTACCAACTGAGCTACATCCTCAGTATTGTATGGAGGTCATGTTTATATGTATAGTTTTTCCCTGAACAGTCCTTGAGTATTGATGAGATAGATGAGATCCGAGCAAGTGGAGTGAAATAGGTCAGAGCCAAGTTACTCCTTAGCCTGCCCCAGAGTGCAGAAGACCCTGATTACTTCAAATGCTGAATGTTAATTTTGGACCAATGGAACCAGCTCAGAAAAATGACAGCAAACATCATTCCTCAGAGAGTAGCCTTCCTGTACAAGGTCAGAATTGTGAAGACATGACTTCAGGAATCTGTGGGAATATTGAAGGCTCTCTCTCTGTCTCTCTTTCTTTATGTGTGTATGTCTTATATATGTTATGTTGTATATTGAAGTGAATTATTTTCTTTCATTGATACCTGCTATTGTGATCATATAAGATGCTTCTCTCCACTACCCACTGGTTCATTAGATAGGAAATAAGTATATGTATTGTTAAAGGCAAAAGTATTGTTATGAAATTGTGGTCTTCACTTTTTTCTGTCTTCTGGGCTAAATGAGTTGCCATAGACAGGACATAGCATAGCAACATTTGGCCATTTTTCGAGACTAATATTTTGGAGTATAGCACAAAATAAATGTTGGCTTTATTTTGGTCTTATATTTGAATTCCTCCTCAGTTACTTACTTCTCAACAGACATGCCTTGGTAAGATTCTCACAATGAAACAACATCTCACTCAGGGAAACATGTGAGTTCTTAACATACACATTGTATGTTGTAATCATTAGAATGCATATGGTATGAGAATTTTTAACAAATTATTTTTGTTGCTTTACTTATAAATATCTAAATTTAAAAGCTTTGTTGAGCTGTACTTTAGCTGTTATGCTAAAAATAAAGTATTTATTTTATGTACTAGATAGAAAGAAAAACTACACTGCATTTTCAATATTTATGATGTTTTTTCATGGAAATGAATACCTCTCCAATTTTATATTAGTTTAATAATAATTTAGTTGGCATATATTACATTTGTTTGGCTGGAATACAACAACGGATGCCTACAAACTTTTGACTTACTGTTTTGGGCAATGAAAGTAATGTTGCACATACAGATCTCTAAGAATAGGGAGAGAGATAGTTTAAGACAATTATACAAATGAATGCTATCTAACAACAGGACTGCAGGTTTCAAAGAAAGCAGTTTTCATCTCTTGACTGGGAAATAGAAAGATGAGATCAATTCATTCCTGGCATATTTGATTTAGTTTAGGAAATATCGTTGCAGGCTCTCACAGCCTATTTTCTGTTGTTGAAATGAATATTACAGACAAGTAATTCATATGAGGGTAAGATATTTATTTAGCTTATGGTTCTGTAAGTCTAAGTGTATGATGTTGACTACAGGTCAGTGTCTGGAGAGGGTTTCCTGCTGGGTCATGACAAGGCAGGAGGTATCAAAATTATGAGATCTGGCAGGCTGATGAAAGGAAGCTTATTTTTTATACAAATGGTACCCTAGTGATAACCCTCGAAGCCAAAAATGGGTAAAATTATTCATGAAGGCAAATCTCTCATGATTCATGCAGCTCTTAAAAGTCTTACTGGGTCCATCTTTGATGGTTTGGTTTAGAACAAATTCAAGAGTTGGGAAAATTCATGAACACAACTCTGTGTGCACTAGAACCGTATATGACGGGAATGTAAACATCTGAATTGCATTCCAAGAATGACAGAACCATTGAAAGCATAAAATTGGAGTACAGACCTGAGGTAGATATGCTTCTCATACGAATAATAAGATAGTCTAAAATTCTTGAGAAGAGAATACAAGAATCAGAGGGCAGAGCTATTGTGAACTGAAGGGTTAGGTAGGAGCCACAGGAGACAGTGAGAGACACATTTTCAGAAACGAACTGACATCTCTGATATTTCCAGTATATATAATCGTGAATATAGTGACCATGATATAACAAATAGAGGTTGAGGAAGAAGCATTTAAAGGAATACAGAAAGCCATGGTGTTGTGTGACACTATTCCTGTAACCCCAGATATAGATGACATCAGATATGGAATTAGTGGCAGTCCAAAGTACAGATACCACCAAAGTCTAACTTGGTAAAGCAGTAAACTTTATTGAGGTTGCTTATAGGAATATAGGTGAGGGGTTACTTACAGGAGCAGAAATGACTTCAAGACAGATACCAAAAGCTCACCAAAGCATGAGTAGCAGTTCACAAAAACTGGAAACTTGAAGCACACTGCACAACCTGCAAACAGCTCAACAGGTTGGAGGGTGTCCTTTCCTGGTAGCCCAGTAGCCCTAAGCCTCTGCAAGGTAGCTTGGCTAGTTTCTGTCTCGATCCTGCTGCTTAGCTGATCTCTGCCTCTTCCAGGATGCTCAGGTTTTTTTTTTTTTTTTTTTTTTTTTTTTTTTTTTTTTTTTTTTTTTTTTTTTGGAGAAGACCAACTCTCAGTAGTCTTTATTAACTTGATTATTTTTGAAGAAGGAGAAACCATGAGTCTGGTCAGTTTCAGAGACTTCCTATTTTGAGTTGTTTACTTGCTCTTTTAAGGAGCTTCCCTGGAAGACGGAGAATTTCACTTCCTCTTAGAACACCCTGTTATTTCACCTTCCTGAAAACATACTGAGATAGCCTGTTGATTCACCTCTCTCTTACATCCCTCCAAGATGGGAAGCCTTTAAACTTGAGAAGATGGCTGCATAGCACTTGAGAACATCATGTACAGTTTGTTAATAAGTGGGATGTATTACTTGCTTAATATCTGGTAAAGAAGGTTAGAAATTAGACTGTGTATTTTGTAATCATTTGGAGACATTTATGGTGTGGTGTAAAATGCCCTGGCCATTAAGTGCTAATGAAGAGGAAAATTTCACCAGACCCCTCCCCTCCTGGAAGAGAAAGGTCACAGAATGTTTAAGCATCCCTTCCCTCCAGAAGGGAGAGGCTAATTAACATTCCGCAGACCACAGGGGATGGGGACTGACCTGGGAGGTGGGGTGGGTAGGGTGGGTAGGGTGTGTGGGGGTGGGTGGGCATGTGGGGGTGGGGCAGAGTACATGGCTATACACAGACAAGGGAGGTTCTTGCTGCCTCATTACCTAAACACCAATCAGTTTAAAAAGTCACACTGTTCTGCCAATCGAATTGTGCCTAATGGCTGCTGCCCTAAGGACTGTATAAAAGCTCTCTGAACAAGCGGCGTGGGGTCACCTCTCCTTTTGGATGCAGGATGGCCCCAGCATGCTGGAACATTAAAATTCCTCTCGCTTTTTGCAGCGATTCTTTTCTGCATGTGGTTCACTCAGAGGGTCTCTGGGAAACTAATGTTCTGCTCACTAGAGTCTTACACTAGGCTACAGCATATAGACTTTCTGAAGAGCTCCAGTGAAGACCCCCCATACTCGGGAGACCCTTCCTCAAGTCTCAGGTAATCACGACCACCCAAAGATCACAAGAAACCATACCTGGATTCAATCAGCAGAGGCTTTATTAGGGAAGTTGGCTGGCGGTCAAACTACAAGCTCTCTCTCAAGAGCAAGGTTTGGCCCCGAGTGACGGGTTAAGCGGTCTTTTAAAGAGGAAAACCACAAACTAGGGGAGTGGGGAGGGGGTGAGGGGTTGTCAAGGATACATAAGAATAGTGAAACATTCCAGAGAAACCCACCCTGAATGGTTAATAGCCATGGAAATTACTCAGTACACTCATTCTTCTCAAAAATGTGGTTTTACCATGTCACTGCCCTACCCTGTCATTTACCAACTATTTATTGACTATTTCTCACTTGTTTCAACCATAGAGCCACAGCCCTGTCATTGTGTTTTTACCGCCTGAATGACTTTCATCCTTTACAGCCAGTTCCTGAAACTGGCCTGGCTTGTCTCAGAGAAAAGTTTCCATGTCCCTAAAAGAACTTAAAAAGCATCTATATATGTATATATTCTATAAAAATGATTTTTATAATTTTTCATTCTTCACTAGCAGGTCTGAATATGGCAAATAAGACTCTGGCAGGCCTTGCCCTTCTCCCATTCCTTCTGCCTTGCTAAGCTGTTAGAGTACATTCCTAAAGCCAGCCACCAAGTTCTATTTTTTTATTTGGCCACTTCTTCCCTCTGAGGATAACCATCACTGCCCAACTATCAAAGTATTGAAGTCTGGCAATCAAAAGCCCCCTTTTGGCTCACCTAATTAACATGCCCAATCTAAACAAACCAAGGGCTTCCTAACCACAGGTTTTCCTTTTTCTCTTTGTAGGATGCCATTTGCCTGTGGGCTGAGTCTGTCTCCTCTCTATCCTGAGACACTCTTTTGAACTGCAGGAAGAAAAATAACACCTTCCACCTCTCCCTTGTTCCTTTTCTCTTTCTCCTTCTTCCTCTAACTCCCATCCTTGTCTCTTATTCCCTGCCCTTTGTTCCTGTGTGGCAAATAAATCTCCTTTGTGCTGAGAACTAGGCCTTGAGTGTCTTGTGTTGATCCCAGACCTTTCAGTTTCTCTTTATCTATCCTTTCTAGGCCCTGGTAGATAGGTAGGTAGGTAGGTCACTTTATTGTCATGAGCGTCTTAATTTCCTCATTTTATGCTCAACAGATTGTTGTGTGTGTTAAAGAACAGTTTATGTATATTTTATAACATTGAATAAAATTACAAGTAGAGAGATGATGACAAATTTGTTGGAGGAGTGCCAGTATGATTGCCAAAGTGATTAAAAATGATTTTTTTTGGTGGTGGTGGGGAATGCATACCCAGAGGAGCTTAGAAGAAGCCTGAGAAAGTATAAACTGACAGAGAAAATGGGGGAGGTGAGTTTAGCCATCAGTGAAGACTTACCTAGTATCACTCAAATCAAGAGTTGCCAGAGCATGAGGTTTATAGTAATGCCCATCAAACCAGAGAAGGCCAAGTGTTAAAGAAAGAAGCTTATCAATATGGATAATTTTCTGGTCACTGGTGAGCCTTAGAAAAGTAGCCTCAAAGAAGCAGAAGACAGGGGTAAATGCATAGGAGCTGAGCTCTGTCTTCAGTAATATGTGTTTGTCCTTGGCATTAGCATAGAACCACCTTTCCCATGTCTAGATGAAGACTGGGTATTTCTCTTTCTTGGTCTCTTGCCTTGCAACCTAATACTCTCCTTACCCGGATGAGAGGGTACAGGAGTGAATAGAAGGAAAAACAAAACAAAAAGTAACACTTCTATTTTAGTTAGGGTTTCCATTGCTGAGAAGAGACAGGATGACTAAGGCAGCTCTTATAAGGGACAACATTTAGTTGGGGCTGGCTTCAGGTTCAGAGTTTCAGCCCATTATCATTAAGTCGAGAAGCATCCAGTGTCCAGGCAGATAAGGTGCAGGAGAAGGAGCTGAGAGCTTCTCATCAGAAGTCAGCCAGGTGAAGACTGTCTTCAGGCAGCTAGGAGGATGGTCTCAAAGCCCACCTCCACAGTGATACTCTTCCTCCAACAAGGCCACATTTTCTCCAAGGCCACACCTCCTAATAATGTCACTCCCTGGGGCAAACATATTCAAACCACCACAACTTTTAAAAGGAACTTTGAGTACAATAAATTTCACATTTATTGACATGCTTGTACTTACATAATCACTCTATTTACTTCTCCAAGGAAATAGCCAGGCTAGTGGATTTGTAGGAGTTCAAGAGCCAAGGTCTCAGGGCACTGTAATTGATAGTTGTTTATTCTGATTCTTCTTCTGATGCTGCGTCTACATTTCGAGAGGCCTTCATATTCTGTTCAGCATTCACAAATTCCATGGGTTCTGCTGTCCTTCATTCTTATTCTTTATGCCTTTCAGTAACAATATGAATAACCTGCCTTAAGAGTTTGTGGGTGGTAGTGGTGGCGAGGTCACATGTATTTCTAGGTGGTGATGCCCGCCTGCCTTTACAATCTTTTTTATTCTTATAGAATGAGTTTCAGCTATATAATCAGTCCTTAAAGGGACCAAGAGCAAGAAGTCACCTTCTTTCTCAGTCACATTGTACTCTGAGGAAAATAAGTTCTAGTTTTCAAATATGCTGAAAAGAAGAAAACAGTTTTTACTGGGTTTGCGTGTAGTGTAATTTTTTTTTTCGAGACAGGATTTTTCTGTGTAGCCCTGGCTGTCCTGGAACTCACTCTGTAGACCAGGCTGGCCTCGAACTCAGAAATCTGCCTACCTCTGCCTCCCAAGTGCTGGGATTAAAGGCGTGCTCCACCACCGCCCGGCCATGTAGTGCAATTTTAATAGCATGTATCACAAATAAAGTTTAAACAGCCCATGTAATTGTGTCCAAATCCTGAAGTAAATGGAATATTTGGATGTTTGTGCTCTGAGAACCATGCAAACCCAAAATTTGCCTCCAAGGGAGGCATATTTGGTATCTCTCCTTTCACAAGTAAATGCAAAGAAGGAAATTATCCTGGTGGATGGTAAAATACTTAATGTTAGGGATTTCCTTATGATAATAAGTTAACACTCTAATAAGATTAATTAAGATTCTACATATGTTGGCAGTCTTACTGGGACAACTTACAAAATGTCCATTTTGCAGGACAAGCAAACTACAAGCAAACTGGCTAATTTCAAATGCAGATATTGTTTGTCTATTCCCATGCATTATTGATAAATTGAAAGATGTTGAAATTCTGAGATTGAATGAGCCTTTATGAGGGTTTTCTGTGATTGATTGCTGCTGATCATGAAGTTTTAGCCTTTATGATTTTCAAACAAATTCCTGAAACAGACAGACAGTAAAGTGTTTTGTGAAAAGGATTAAATTCAGAAGAGGTGACCTAAGCATTTAAATTTCAGCCACGTCATGAGCAGATCATATGTGCAGTCCTTGGGTTAATTAGTTCTCCTATTAAAACACTCAACGTCTTCAGCTATTGGCTAGCTTATCTCTACATACTCCCCCGGTTTTGATTCTTTAAGTATTCTTTCTAGTTGCTAAAGATGAAGGCCACTCCTGGCACTAAACAAAAGAACACACAATTTTATGCATGCCTATCTCTCCAAAAGGGTTCAAGGCATGAGATTCAGGCCCTGTCACCTTGACACTTTTGTGTTTGAGCTGACTCCCTGGTGCTGCTGTCAGCCCTGGGCTTTCCTTCACAGAAAGTGCCTACAGGCAGAATACTCTCATCTCCATGGTTTTGAACACCCTCCTGCATTTGTAATCAGCCTTTTTGAAGTACTAGTTCTCATTAAATGAATAAACTTTAAGTGGCTTGAATACTTCTATTTCTCTGTATATAAACTGATCTAAAGAATAGCCCAATTTAAGTTTTTCCAGTTCATGCCTACCTGCTAATAGTTTCTTACCTATTTTTATAGTATTTTTATGTGTCAAAAGAACATTAGGATGAGAAAGTTGTACTTATCAAGGTTCTCTAGAGAAATAGGTACAACAGGATTTATATAGATACATAAGAGAGAGTTATGGGAATTGGCACATATGGTATATTATTTACTGTTCTCATTGTCAGAACGACTGACACAAGCAACTTAAAGAATGTTCTGGTTTTCTTTCTGTTGCTGTGATAAAGCTTCCTGATCAAAAGCAACTTAAGTCAGAAAGCATTTATTTGGCTGATATTTCCAGGTCACAGTCCATCATCCAGCGAAGTCAGGGCAGAGACTCAAGCAGGACTATAATTTTCTGCCTTATTCTAGCTCACCATCAGCTGACTTTCTTATATAGCCTAGGACTAACTGTCAAGGAAATGATAATGCTCATAGAGGGCTGGGTATCTTATACCAATTTACCGTCCAGGTTATCCTACACAGATATGTGCACAGAATACCCCAGTAAAGGCAATTATTCTATTAAGACTCCCTTTTCAGGTTATTCTAGATTGTGGTGTTGATAGTTAATAATAAGTAGGTCTAGGAGAGGTATATTAGTTTGTTCATTTGTTTCTGTAATAAAACAATGACAATTTAGAAACAGAAATAATGTATTTGCCTTACAGGTTATGAGTAACTAATCATCAATGGAGCCAAGGCAGGAACCTGGGGGAGGAACTGAAGCAGAGACTGCAAAGGGATGCTCTTACTGGGTTGCTTCCCACAGCCTTCATAGCTTACTTTTTATACAACCGAGGGCCACCTTCTTTGGGGAAGTACTACCCACAGTGGGATGGGTCATCCCATATCCATCATTAATTAAGATAATACCCCATAGGCAAATCTACTGGATGCTATTCTTCAGTTGATATTCCCTCTTACCAGGTGACTTTAGTCTGTGTGAAGTTGACAGAAATGAACCAGTACAAAAGGAATCTCATTTTACATTAACAATTGAAGGGGATACAGTCAATTTATCGTGGCATGGCCCTGAAGCCAGTGATCATGTTGCATTTTCTGCCAGGAAATAAGACAGTAGACAGGAATTGGGGTCTGGATGAAGAATCCTGAGGTCCATTCCCAGTAACTCACTTTCTCCAGTGAGTTTCCATCCTCTGAAGGTTCCACAATGTTCCTAAAACAGTGCTGCTAACTGGGGACAATGTGTTTAAGCGCACGGGCATATGGGAGACATTTCACATTCAGATCTCAACACTGAGTATGGCAATGGAGAGTCCTATGGGATTCTGAATGAGAGCTGAAGAGCCAGAAAAACCGATGATATAATTTAGTTCTCATCTGAGGAATTCTTAAATTAGCAAATTCTGAAGATTGAAGGCTCCTGAAAGAGGATTCTAAAACCAGAGAACAGGACTCTGAATTCACTGGCTATGGACATCCATGCCTGGGAAATTGCTTTCTATGCTTGTAGTGCTCTCTGTGTCTGTTTTAGTTTTACATATTTGCCTTTGTTAAGCCTTATTTTCTCTCATCTATTAAGAGTTTACTGTCTTTGTCTTCACTCAGAGTTTCAAAGAAAAACCAATGCCACCACACTGTTCTAAAGTTTTTCTGGTACTCACGGTCATTCATTACCCATTTTTAAGGTTATTTCTTACCCAGAGTTCATGATTTACTCAATGGTGCATGCATGTATGTGTGTGTGCATAGAGGCAGCAAGAAAAATTTAAATATATCAATATTCTGCTTCTGAATAAGTATTTTTAAGAAAGAGGCACAACATATTCACAATATTCTCAAACATTTTCATATTTCAAAAAAATTAAGATTGATTGCTATAGAGGAATGTAAATCTGAGAGTGATGTTCTGGGTTGTATGATTCACACTGGTAGAACTTTTCTTTCTGCCATAACTATCTAATATGTCTTGGGTCTTACTAAAAATGGCCATGACTTATGCCTACCACCCCTTGATACCCCAACTTTCTCTAATGGGAACTGACACTTGCATCCATCAATTCCAGGCAGTCACAGGCCCTTCGCTGTGCCACCGGGCCCATCTGCAGCTTGTTCTTGTTCTTGTTGGCCAGATTTGGTTAGTGGAAATCATAAAAATCTAAGTAAGGTGATCTCATGAGGGAACATTTAGGAACCTGTAAAAGTACAACATAGGAAATGAAAAGTTGAATGAAACTTTTCCCTTTAGTGGGAGCCCAGGGTCACACCTTTACCTGTGTCTACCTTAGATTTCTCAAAGAAAATTGATAACTCTCCTTCCTTATAGCATGATAGTTCAAACACTATTTTTTTAGTTAGATGAAATCTGTCTTTCCTGCCTTTCTGTTTCAGGTCATGCCTCTCTGTTAGGCAGAGAAATATAATTGCTACTGTTCAGACACTAGTAAAAAATGAAGGGCAGTACTTCTTAGTGTGTGTCTACAGTAAAGTCTCTAATGCTACTTGAAAGTGTTTGAAGGTTAGGGAGAGAAAAGAACCATGTGCAAGTAGCAGAAGTGGCCTATATGACACCCTTATACCATGTATCCTTCAAATAAATGAGCCTAGTCCCTCAGGAAACTTACTAGTTGACTTCCTAAAGCATTCACGTGGCCAAGGAAGAGTTTGGAACCAAAATCAAGTTCTGACTCTCTTCTAAATACCAGAAACAGTCTACATGAGCATTGTAGAGAATTAGAGTTCTCACGCCTGACCAGTAAGTAACATTGCCAGTGGGAAATTCTAACCTGACTAGACCCACTGTGGATTTAACAATATTTAACATTTTTAGGGTTATTTCTTACCTGGAGTTCACTATGGCACTGCTGAATTCTGACAACTTAATTGGGATTGTACTCAATTCTCTTCCAGTTGATCAGTTCTATGTCCTATCCA
Source organism: Arvicanthis niloticus (assembly GCF_011762505.2). Classification (NCBI taxonomy): domain Eukaryota; kingdom Metazoa; phylum Chordata; class Mammalia; order Rodentia; family Muridae; genus Arvicanthis; species Arvicanthis niloticus. The sequence goes on from NW_023046274.1 coordinate 50,116, forward strand.
GATTCATGTACATTTAGAGATGTAAGAAAGCAAACTTATAAATATAATTCAATATAAAGACTACCCAAGAGGGAACTATAGCAGCATCGGCAAATATTGAATAATCCTTAGTGCTTACCCAGGGTAAGGAGGTGTTTGAATGTGACCAGCACTAGTAGTGAGGCTTTACTGAACCCGGAACTTACAATAGAAACACCTCTTTGTAGCATGCTAGGTCATCCCCACAGTGTTTTTCTAACCCACTTTGACACACTTAGTATGAAAGATGCTAAGTTGAAATTTGCCAAATACAAACTTAATCCTTAGGAGCTGGAGAGATGGCTCAGAACTTATAAGTACTGGCTCCTCTTCCAGAGCAGTTTCAATTCTCAGCACCCACACAGTGGCTCACAACCATCTATAAGTTCAGTTGCAGGGAATATGGCACCCTCTTCTGGCTTCTTCAGGCACTGCACATACAGTGCTTAAGCATACATCCAAACAAGACACCTATACGTATAAAATAGAAATAAAGAGAAAAGTGAAACAAACAAATAAACAAACTAAAAAACAAAAACAGAACCGCACAATCCCCTTTAATAGAGAATAAGGATTCAGATATTCTATAAAAATTAGGTGAAAATAGTTCCTATTAGTTATACAAACTAATAGACATGTAAAGAAGTAAGGGATTGATATGTAACCAGGAACATAAGGCATTTGATAAAAACAAACCTCTAAATTGAAGGGTTGATAAGGAGAATTAGAAGTCATAGCCAGAACTAAGGTGAGTTTCTAAAATTGAACATCATAACATCTGCAATGAAAAATTCTCTAGGCTTTTATATTAGGTAGATAAATAAATAGCAGGGAAAATTGAGAACAGTGAACCTAAAGCATAACAAGAACTGTTCAGATACACACACACACACACACACACACACACACACACACAGAGAGAGAGAGAGAGAGAGAGAGAGAGAGAGAGAGAGAGAGAGAGAGACAGAGACAGAGACAGAGACAGAGAGACACAGAGAGACAGAGACAGAGATGGAGGGAGAGACAGAGACAGATACCAACCTGTGGGAAAATATCATGCAACTAAAAATAGCAGAAGACAAAGATTTCAAGGAACTATGAACAAATGTTCCTTGTTTAACATTATGTACCCAGAAACTTAATACATATTCAGGCATAGCAAGATTGAATGCCCTTATTAATGTCTGTGACTTTGAGCTCCCTCTGTCTTAATCTATAAATCTTATATAACCTGTCACAAGTGCTAAAATAGAAGGACTTGTGATGGGCGTGTGTGGAGATTCCTAGATATCTCATACTGATTGAATTTAATAAGAATTAAATATTTTAAAGTAGTTCAATAAGTAAATAGAATTTAATAATAAGAAAACTACCTATGTTTACTTATACTGTCTTTCTAACCATGTGTTAAGAAATAGACATTGAATTTCTCATTCTACGTTGTATTCAGGAATGAGAAGGGAAGCGACATTGTAAGAACCCACAGTTATAACCATATATGATACTTACTTGGGTAGTAAGTTAGTAAGGAGCCCGGGCATTGGTTACTGTCTGAGGATTTTTTTTTAATGTTTAGTGAATTTGAATTTTTATAGTTTTACTAGAAAGAAAATTGAGGTTAAAAGAAATGTGACCATTTATTGTACTGAATTAAGCCAATGTGGAGAATTTGATCACCATTTTAATCACAAAGGGTTACCTGGAAAAACAAGTTGAAATTTGAAATGAAACTAATTAAATGGCTCCTGGTGTTATCTGGGTTATTCATTCATATTTTTGGCTATCCCAATTTGTGGAGGAAAGGGAACTGTTGACACACTAAGGAAACTATTAGTAATTTTAGCCTTCTTGACTTAAGTTAATAATTCCTCTTAGTTCGTGTTTTGAATGTTTCACTAAATTACATAGAATAACAGAAAATAACTTATTTTGGTTTCAAAATAAGTTTATAATCTACTTTATTTCTTCACTATTTTTAAATTCACTTGGGCTGCAGTTTTACACACACAGACGTGTGTTATTTGTTTGTGCTAATTTCTTTGAGCTATTTTGATAAACAATAATTGTTAAGAATAAGTTATTTTTCTTACTTGGTTCTTTTTCTTATAAAGACACCAAACCACAATAATTTCTAGGATTTCTAGCACCTATTTATTGTATAAATTCTACTCACTTTAGCCAAATGTACATACAATAACATGTTTGAGAAGCCAAGGTTTCCTTACAATAACATTTTCTTTTCTTTTTCCCCTTTTGTTGAAAACAGATTCTGTTCTCACGTAATATATCCTGATTATAGTTTCCCTTCCCTCTACTCCTTCCAGTCCCTCCTCCCCTCCCTATTCAGATCCATTTCCTTTTTATCTCTCATTTAAAAAAACAGGTTTTTTAGAGATAATAAAATAAAATATAATAAGATAAAACAAAAACTATCACATCCAAGTTGGACAAGACAGACCAACCAAAGGAAAAGAACCTAAGAGAGGGCTCAAACATCAGAGACCCACTTGTTCACATACTCAGGAGTTTGATAAAAAACACTAAACCAGGAGGCGTAGTATAAACATAGAGGACTTAGTGCAGACTTCTGCATGCCCTGTTCACCTGCAAAGCTGTGCAGAGCCATGCTGCCTCAGTCTGTATGTGCTTGCTCATGTTGGTTTACAGGGCTTATTTTCTTGGTGCTTTCTATCTCCTCTGGCTCTTACAATCTTTTCTCTTTTTCCTCCACAGAATTTTCCCGAGCTTTGAGGGCAGAAATTTGATAAAGATACTTCATTTAGGCTGAGTGTTCCACTCTCTCTCTCTCTCTCTCTCTCTCTCTCTCTCTCTCTCTCTCTCTCTCTCTCCCTCCCTCCTCCTTCTTCTTCCTCTTCTTTTTCTTCCCCCTCCCCCACTCCCTCCCCCTGTCTTCCTCTCTCTGTATGTGTTTCTCTCTGTGTGTAATGTTTGTCTGTGGGTTTTTGTATTTGTTTCTGTTCTCCATAGGAGGAAGCTTCTCTTACGATGGCTGAACAAGGTACTGGTTTATGAATATAAAAGTATATACTTAAGTAGTTATTTTGTCATTATGCCTTTTTTGGTGTCTAGTTTCTTGTTCTCGGTCACCCAAGCAGTACAGGATATGGTTCTTGTAGAGTGGTCCTTAAGTAAAATTAGTTCTTTGTTGGTTACTCCCATGAGCTTTGTGCCAACATGCTCTAGTATATTTTGCAGATGGAACAGCATTGTAGATCAAAGGGGTTGTAGCTGACTTAGTGTTTACATTTCTCTTTCAGTAGTGTTTAGAGTTACCTTCCTGTACCAAAGATTCTAGAATGTAGAGATGAAATCGGTATGTAAGCATCAGTTGGATTTCACCATCTGTTTGAATAATATTTAAAGTACTATTAAATGTTTTAAAGGACCTGAATCCTTTTAGGTTGTTGGAGCTCAGTATTTACAAACAGAGGGACTGTTGTCTCTTCTTTCCCCATCTTTTCTGTTAAGATATGTGTCAGGCCAAGGGGTGCTCTAGAAAGAGCACCCTACTAATGACATGTAACCTAGAAGTTCTATGTCTTTGTTATTCAGAACAGAATCATGGAAGGAGTTGGATTTCAAGCCTCTGGTTACAATAAATATTAAAAGAAGAATGAAATTCTTGACATATATCAAATGTCCAAATACACTGCTCAATAATTTCCAAGGATCATCTCATTTATCCTCAGGTACACTATTATTGACAAAATTGAGGCCTGAGGAAGTTTAAGTCTCAATCTAACTGTATGTCTTCTATTACACTGTTGTCTCTAAAATAATTTGTAACTGAAGAAGTAGATATGGGAATAATATAGAATAAGATTGTGAGAGTCTTAGGGAAAACTATTAAAATGTGAAAGGAAGGTTAATGATGTTAGCAGCAACGATTTACAATTTTACAACAAAAAAGACAAGATGAAAATAACTAAGCTGTGCAGAATTTATTGAGAATTAGGTATGGTTCCCAAACTTCAATGTGAATGAGAGTCAACTCTGGTTTTTCATCACATGCCAGATTCTTGGCATGACTCCAAAAATCCTGAATTAGGATCCTTTTGGCTGGGGCAGACACCTAGCTCAGGACAGGTAGAAGTCCTTAAAGAGGAAACACAAAAATCCCTTAATGAACTGCAAGGAAACACAACCAAACAGGTGAAGGCATTAAACAAAACCATCCAGGATCTAAAAATGGAAGTAGAAACAATAATGAAATCTCAAAGGGAGACTACCCTGGAGATAGAAAACCTAAGGAAGAAATCAAGAGTTGTAGATGGAAACATCAACAAGAGAATACAAGAGATAATCTCATGTGCAGAAAATACCATGGAAAACATTGACACAACTGTCAAAGAAAATGTAAAATGCAAAAGCTCCTAACCCAAAACATCCAGGAAATCCAGGACACAATGAGAAGCCCAAACCTAAGGGTAATAGGTATAGATGGGAGTGAAGATTCAGATTCCCAACTTAAAGGGCCAGTAAATATCTTCAACAAAATTATAGAGGAAAACTTCCCTAACCTAAAGAAAGAGATTTTCATGAACATATAAGAAGTCTACAGAACCCCAAATACACTAGACCAGAAAAGAAATTCCTCCTGTCACGTAATAATCAAAACATCAAATGCACAAAACAAAGAAAAAAAATACTAAAAGCAGTAAGGGAAAAAGGTAAAGTAACAGATAAAGACAGACCTATAAGAATTACACTAAACTTCCCACCAGAGACTATAAAAGCCAGAAGATCCTGGACTGATATCATACAGACCCTAAGAGAACACAAATGTTAGACCAGACTACTATACCCAGCAAAACTCTCAATTACTATAGATGAAGAAACCAAGATATCCCATGACAAAACCAAATTTACACTGTATCTTCTCACAAATCCAGCACTTCAAAAAATAATTGATGGGAAACTCCAACACAAGGAGGGAAACTACAATCTAGAAAAAGCAAGAAAGTAATCCCCCAACAACCCCAAAAGAAGATAGCTATACAAACATAATTCCACCTCCAATAACAAAAATAACAGGAAGCAACAATCATTTTTCCTTAATATCTCTTAACATCAATGAACTCAATTCCCCCGCCTTAGTCTGGCCTCACTGGGAGAGGATGTGCCTAATTCTGCAGTGAATTAATGTGCTAGGGTGGGATGATAACTGGGTTGGAGGGTGGAGGGTATTGGGGAACTGCCATTCTCAGAAAAGGGGACGGGGAATGGTAGAGGGGCTCTGTGAAGGAAGACTGGGAGGATGGGGAGCTGAGATTAGGATGAAAAGTGAGTAAGTAAATTAATTAATTAATGCAATAGTTTCCTGAGCACAGGGCCCTTTAAAGCAGTGCTACACTCTGCCAGGAGAGGACAGCAGAGATCTGGAGCCATGTCGTCCTGTGGCCTGTGGCCTCCTGATCTCACTCACTACTAGTCAGGGCCCACAAGGACATCAAGGAAGCTAATAATTAGGAGAAAGGAATCCACAAGCAGTCAACAGATTTAAGGATAGCCCTGCTCCAGTTGTTAGGGTTCCCACATAAGACCGAGCTGCACATGTGCTACATTGTGCGCAGTGGAGGATGGAAGTTGATTCAGCCTGTGCTTGCTTTTTTGTTGATGGTTCAGTCCCTGGAGCCTTCAAGGGTCCAGGCTAGCTGACTCTGTTGATCTTCCCGTGGAGTCCCTATCCACTCGAGTTTTCTTAATTTTTCCTGCAATTCTTCTACAAGAGTCCTGGAGTTCCATCTAATATTTAGCTGTGGGTCTCTGTATCTGCTTCAATTGGCTTCTGGGTGGAACCTCTCAGAGAAGAGTTATGTTAGGCTCCTGTCTACAAGTGCAACATTAATAGTGTCAGGGCTTGGTTTTTGCCTATGAGGTGGGTCTCAAGTTAGGCCAGCTGTTGGTTGGCCATTCTCTCCATCTCTGCTCTATTTTTGTCCCTGCACATCTTGAAGGCAGGACATATTATGGGTCGAAGAATTTTAAAGAACGGGATTGAATCAATACAACCAAGAGTGAGTTTGGTTTTGTGTTGGAGAAAGAAGCAGATGAGAGAAGTTTAACGTTTGGGGACTGTGGTCTAGTTGTCCACATGGGGTAAAATGCAAGGCAAGTAGCTTAAACTTTAGAGCTTTCTTTGCATCGACAATAACAATTTGCACAACTAAAAAGATTTGAGAAATGAGGTAGAGCAGCCCACTCCAAAACAATTAAACTTTCCTCAGCATGGTGGCACTAATAGGAGGAGTATCTGAACAAAAATATTAAGCCTTGGGATATGTAGACAACACTATAGAAATCACAAGCAAATATGAGAACACACAGTCCTGACTGTCTAAAGGAAAATAAATAAAGTATTTGCAGAATGAACTACTAACATCAGTGGGAAACACATATAAGATTTTAATATAGAGTCTTCATATAATGCTATTTGAGGCCTATTTAGAAGGAAAAAGCAATTTTAAACACCAGTGTCAGAGACAAATTAGGTCAACTATATGCTCACCTCCTCCCCTTACAGGACTGCTAAATGAGTAGTCCCAGGGGACATTAGATCTGGGGCAGCTCATACGCATTTGACTTGAAGTCTTTAAAACCATAGGATGCAAAACTCCTATTTCTTCTTGTCTTCTATTAGACCAGCAGTTGCATGTTAGAAAGAAGTAAAGGACACATTATTGTGAGCATGTGAGCTGTCTAAACTGTCAAAATAGTCATCAATCTGGTCCTTATAATATCTTTAAAGGTCACGACCGTCTGGTTCTCCTTAGACGAGGCTGAACAGTTTTTCCCTATTGCTTTCCAGGTTAAGTATTCTATTACTGTACTGGGCTTTATCCACAGCTTCCCCTTTGTATTGGCTGGCTATCTATCTATCTATCTATCTATCTATCTATCTATCTATCTATCTATCTATCTACCTACCTAGCTATCTAGCTATCATCTATCATGTATTCAAGATAGAGTCTCACTATAAAGGCGAAACAGAATATCACTTGTCCAAGGTAGCTTTAAACTTATTCTGTAGCCCAGTTAGCCTAGAACTTGCAGTTTAAACTCCTGGTAGCTAGGATTCTAGGACTGCAGGAGCAGTCCAAGTCCAACAGTTGTTATTTAACAATCATTTTTACATTGCTAATGTTGCATGTACTGTTTCTGTTATTAAAATAGAGTAATAGATATGTATGCTTACATTTAAAATTTTATTGTTGTGGAAAAGGCAAGTGTTCTCGCCATGATAAATGTATGGAGGGAAGTTGATTTGGGGATAATTTCTTTCCTTTCCACCTGTGTATGTGTTCCAGGAATTAGACTTAGGTTGTCAAGAATGGGCAAGCACCTTTACCCTCTTAGCTATCTTGCTAACCTTATATATGCTTTTAAACATTAAAAATTTCATAGAGATACAAAAAGAAAAGAGTAGCATTTGGTCCTCAATCCCTAGCTCTTGTCAAGAAATATTTTAACAGTTTATTTTTAAGGAAATATGTATATTTTGCACGTACTGTATACACTGCATTGTCCTGTATGTACTATCTCACAGCTTGGTCTTTGTACTGACTAATTTGTCTCGAAGATCCACACATACCTACATGATTGAAGTCACACTAGATTTTTGTGAACTTAAGCCCATTAAGTACTTGAAATGTGGCTAGTTCAGACAAAGATATATTGTATGCAAATTCCACTTAAGTGCTTTTATCTAAGAACTGTTGCTATGAGCATTTTCTAGTAGATTATTTTACATTTTCCGAAGTTTCTGTTGGGGTTTGGGAGATGGTGCAGTGGGTCAAGCACTTGCCACAGAAGTGTGAGGCCCTCAGTTCAGATTACCAGAGCCTAAGCAGCACCAGACATCTGAGAGTGCCTGCACTCCTGGCTTTCTTCTAAGATATAGGATAGTGCCTCTGCCATATGTCACAGCCAACAAAAGCTCCAGCTTAGCAAATTGTAAGGCAAGAACTGACATCTGAACTGGCCATCGGACTTCAAGCGTACCATGGTACACGTGCATCTGCACTCACACAAACACATGAAGACATACACACACACACACACACACACACACACACACACATGCATGCAGGTACATATACAATATTGAATAATGTTTCTGTTAGGTAGAGATTGTCAATTTTTACTTATCACAATTCAGTGTCAAAATAGTTTAAAGTGTGTAAGTCTCCACATGCACGCTCTTCTTCTTTTCTCTTGCTTTCTCTGTGGGGCGAGTTCCAAACCAGCCTCTTCATGGAGAACGTGACAGCAATTCTTGACCATGGAGATTTCATTATGTGTTTGGCTGTTTATATAAGCATTCTTGTCAGAAAATTCCCCAGATTTGCATTTTGTTTATAGTGTAAGCAAGGCAATTGATTCATAACAACAGTATAGTTCTTGGCTAAGAGAGAATGTACTTTCCTATTTATTTGTGTTTTCATTGGATGCTTAACTTCTGTATCTTTCTTCATAAGATACATGTCACCATTTATGAGATGTATCTTAAGATCACCTCATCCTCATATATATACACCCAGAGTATAGTAGCTCAAGCTGTCCTCAAACTATAGATCCTTCTGAGACTGTTTCTGGAGGATTGCAGTTCCACAATACTAAACCCAGATATTTTCTCACATTTTAAAAATTTTAATACTTATTCATTCTTGGAATAATGAGATTAATTGATATTTATACTTATCTTGAATATACTAACCACAATATAGTTTTAATCACTATCTTAAAATATTAAATTGTGGGTGATACGCCGATGCTTTCAAATTTACTTATCTTCCACCCAACAAGAGGTACTTTGTGTGGTAGAACATAAAGTGACCTAGTCACAGTAGGGTAACTCCATGTGGCAGCAGACATCTATAATATAAGCATTTGGAAGATCAAGGTAAGAGAATCAGAGGGTTAAGTTTATCCTTGCTACCCAGGGAGTTCTCTGCCATTCTGGGACAGAGCTCTTGCTCGTCCCTGAATGAAAATAGTGTAATGACATTTTCTACACATCACATATCACTATCCTATTTTTCTGCCACATTGCTAGTTTACAGAAAACGCATAAAATTATTGGGAACCTTTCCCCCCTTCCTCTTATTGGAAAAAAGGTAAAAGCTTTATATTTAGTGGATCTTTCTAAAGGTTTGGCAGGCATTGTCTATAAAACCATGTTGATCTTAGTTTCATCAGATTTATAGCTACTCACTGAAAAGCAGTAGCAGAAGTTTATTCCCAATCAGTAGATTAGAACATACATTCTATTAATTTATTCATTTTTATTAACCATTTTATTCATTTATATTTCAAATGATATCCACCTTCCTGGTTAGCCCTCCACAAATCTCCCATCCCATCCCCCCACTTTGCCTGTAAGAGGGTACTTCTCCACCCACCCACTCCCACCTCACAGCCCTAGCATCCCCCTATGCTGGGGCATTGAGCCTCCACAGTACCAAGGGCCTTCCCTCCAACCCTTGTCAGATAAGGCCATCCTCTGCTTCATCCGTATCTGGAGCCATGAATCCCCTCATGTATATTCTTTGGTTGGTGGTTTAATCTCTGGGAACTCTGAGTGGTCCAGTTAGTTGATAATGTTCTTCCTATAGCATTGCAATCCCCTTCAGCTCCTTCAGTCCTTCCTCTAGCTCTTCAGTTAGGGTCCCCAGGCTCAATCCAATGGTTGGCTGTTAATATCTGCATCTGTTTTGGTCAGGTGCTGGTAGAACCTTTCAGGGAATGGCTATACCAGGCTCCTGTCAGCAAGCGCTAAAACATACATTTTAATAGGAATTCATTCTGACTAAATATTAAAAGTTATTAATATCGAGGCATTTAGTCCTCTCTATTTTTGCTTATTCTGAAGTGTTTTTTTGTTTGTTTGTTTTTGTTTTCCGAGACAGGGTTTCTCTGTGTAGCTCTGGCTGTCCTGGAACTCACTCTGTAGACCAGGCTGGCCTCGAACTCAGAAATCAGCCTGCCTCTGCCTCCCAAGTGTACTCTGAAGTCTTTTAATTCATATTACTTCAATGTTTTTCCTTCAGAATTTGTCTAGGTTTAGATTTTGCTTGTATAGAGTCAGATATTGGTTCTCTCGGTCGTTTGGACTTGTTGTTGTGCTCTGTACTCACGTTCCTTATTAACATCTTTCTTTCTCCATCCTCATCACCTGTGCCGTAGCTTTCAGAGCATGGAGGCTCTCACTGGCTGTCCGAGGTGTAGCTTCATGATCTTCTTATCTAAATCAACATCCATTTAGACCCAACAGCTCTTCTGATGCCCAAGCTAAGCACACCTGAGAGTTGTCCTTAAATGTGCATCAGCACAACAATCTTATCCACCCACCTTTTCTTTTCCTCTTATCTTCCCACCGTGCATGTGAAGGTACGAATCACTCAACAATTGCTCATAACTATCATATGTATGCATTTTAGCACTGTAGTACTAAAATGCTAAAATTCTCTTTTTCTAGACACAAGAGGGCATCATATAGACTAGCATGACCTGGACCTCACTATGGAACAGCAGATGAACTGGAATTTCAAATTTTCCTGCCTCTACCTCCAAAATGCTCGCTTTCCATCTGTATAACATTATGCCTGGTTTACTGTAGTACATGGGATCAAACCCAGAGCTTCCTGAATGCTAGGCAAGTACTCTTATACATGGCACCTAAAACGCTTTTAAAATTTATCATGATTACTATCATCATCATCATCATGCATATAGATATTTTGCTTGCATGTAAGTCTGTGTGCCACATGTGTGCCTGGTGCCTGCAGAGACCAGAAGAAGACTTCCGATGTCTTGGAAATAATGTTACAGATGGTTGTGAACCACCATGCTGGTGCTGGAAATTGTACCCTAGACTTCTGGAAGAACAGTTAGTAATCTTAACTACTGAGTTGTTTCTTTACCTCATCCTCCTGTCTAAAATTCTTAATTAAAATAATCAATATTTTTCAATATAAAGTACACATTTATATTAAAGTAATAACTACCAATTAATGTTTTCTACTTATCTTGTCAGTGGAAGCATTATGTGGAAATACAAAAACAACAGAAATCTGGATTTGGGTGATGATTTTGAAAATCTACCACATCTTAGAATTATGGTTCAATGGCTCTTTTTGGGACTGAAGTTGTTCAAATATAAATGTTGTCACTAATGGGGAAAAAGAATGCCCCCCTCTATCTTCTTTATGAAGAAATACTTTGGAATGTGTCAACATGTTCTCCTTAGGAATGACATCTGTTGATAATTATGTTTTCTGGGTTGGCTGCTTTTAATTCATTTAAAAGGGTTAAAACATTTTTAAAAGTCAATTTCTACTTTAAGGAAGAATTTCTTTTTATTTTTATTAGATATTTTATTTATTTACAATACAGATGTCATCCCCTTTCCCCATTTCCCCTCCCTAGAACTCCCTATTCCATCCCCCCTCCTCCTTTATGCTTTTGTACCATTTTGATTACATGCATGTATTAAGGTCAGTTCTAGGTTGAAGGTCTAGCAATACAATAGATGCAAATAGTCAAGGAATAAGCCATACAATAAACACAAATAGTGAAAGAAAAAGCAAGGCATTACATCCAATTATGTAATCACTCCTGTGATCACTGTTTTTAAGGGCTTATCAGGATGACTAAAGTATCTGAGCCTACTTTCCTGTCCTACCTAGCCCAAGGTCATTTTCATGTCTGAAGCCTACTTTCTTGTTCTAGCCTAAAATTTAGATTCTTGCCTGAGATCATTTTTTTGTTCTAGCCTAAGATTAGATTCCTACCTGAAATTACTTCTTTGTTCTAGCCTAATGTCAGATTGCTGCCTGAAGCCTACTTCCTTGTCTTTGTCCAATGTCATATTCCTGCCAAGCAGCCCATTTCCTTGTTCTTGGTCCATGTCAGATTATTGCCAATCAGTCCCAAAGGCTCTCTGCCTCACCATTTTTTAAATTTCATCAACAAGACTGAGCTTGTCTTAGGTCGTTCTGACAAGAATGCCTTTCTTACCCATCATAGAATATGCAGGAAGAAATTAATGTCAAGATTGAGCACTGAGTAAGTAGAGACTGAATTTGAGTTATTTATTTATTTTTTTACTTGTGGACATCTCTGTGATGAATATTGACAGTATTCATTTTTAAAAAAGAAAAGAACAGCACACTTGTATGCCCGGGCATGTATGCATCTCCTTCCCCCACCAACTAACCAACCAACAAACAAAAACTCTGCTGACCTGTGTGTATCCAGGATTGTGCTCGATACTTATTTGGATGCCCCAAGGACCACTCCTGTCCCCCAGCACTACTGCCCACTCTTTTTTCTAGATCCTCATGCTCCTGATGAGGGGCTGATTCAATTGCTATTTCCACTTCATTTATGAGTCCCGAGCCTGGGTCAGTTTTTACTACAAAGCCACC